>NW_027277413.1:0-300000 GCF_030028105.1 Mobula birostris | reverse complement strand
TATGGGAGGTGTTCGAAAACAGGGCGATATAGGGGAAGGTATGAGATGAGTGCGAAGACACAGCAATATAGGGGATGCTATGGGAGGTACGCTAAAACACAGTGATATAGGGGAAGACTTAAGAGGTGCGTGACAGCAGGACAATATAGTGGAAGCTATGAGAGGTGAGCAAAAACCCGGCGATATAGGGGAATCTATTAGAGGTGGGAAATAACAAAGCGATAAAGCTGAATCTATGGGATGTGCGTGAAAAGACAGCGATATAGGGGAAGGTATGAGAGATGCGTAAGGGACAGCGATATAGGGGATGCTATTGGAGGTGCGCGAAAACACAGCGATATAGGGGACGGTATGAGATGTGCACGAAAACACAGCAATAAAGGGGGAGGTATGGGAGGTGCGCGAAAACAGGGCGATATATGGGAAGGTTAGGGAGCTGCGCGAAAACAGGACAATATAGTGGAAGATATGAGAGGTGCCCGAAAACACAGTAATATAGGCGACGCTATGGGACGTGCGCGAAAACAAGGCGATATAGGGGAAAATATGAGAGGTGCGCGAAAACATGGCGATACAGGGGAATGTATCAGAGGTACGAGAAAACACAGCGATATAAGGGAAGTAATGAGAGGAGCGAAAACATATCAATATAGGTGAAGACATGAGAGGTGCGCGAAAACATGGCGATATAGGGGGAGCTGTGAGAGGTGAGCAATAACACAGAGATAAAGGTGAAGCTATGGGATATGCGCGAAAAGACAGCGATATAGGGGAAGGTATGAGAGGTGCGCAAGGCACAGCGATATAGGGGGAGGTACGAGAGCTGCACGACAACACAGCAATATAGGGGAAGGTATGGAAGCTACTCGAAAACAGGGCGATCTAGGTGAAGACATGAGAGGTGCGTAATACAGGGCAATATAGTGGAAGCTATGAGAGGTGAGCAAAAACCCGGCGATATAGGGGAAACTATTAGAGGTGAGGAATAACAAAGCGATAAAGCTGAATCTATGGGATGTGCGCGAAAAGACAGCGATATAGGGGAAGGTATGAGAGATGCGCAATGGGCAGCGATATAGGGGATGCTATTGGAGGTGCGCGAAAGCACAGCGATATAGGGGACGGTATGAGATGTGAACGAAAACACAGCAATAAAGGCGGAGGTATGGGAGGTGCGCGAAAACAGGGCGATATATGGGAAGGTTAGGGAGGTGCGCGAAAACAGGACAATATAGTGGAAGATATGAGAGGTGCCCGAAAACACAGTAATATAGGCGACGCTATGGGACGTGCGCGAAAACAAGGCGATATAGGGGAAAATATGAGAGGTGCGCGAAAACACGGCGATAAAGGGGAATGTATCAGAGGTACGAGAAAACACAGCGATATAAGGGAAGTAATGAGAGGAGCGAAAACATATCAATATAGGTGAAGACATGAGAGGTGCGCGAAAACATGGCGATATAGGGGAACTGTGAGAGGTGAGCAATAACACAGAGATAAAGGTGAAGCTATGGGATATGCGCGAAAAGACAGCGATATAGGGGTATGTATGAGAGGTGCGCGAAAACAAAGCGATATAGGGGACGGTATGAGATGTGCATGAATACACGGCGATAGTCGGGAAACAATGACAGGTGTGCGAAAACACAGCGATATAGGGGAGTTATGAGAGGTGCGTGAAAGCACAGTATTATAGGGGAAGGTATGAGAGGTGCGCGAAAACAGGGCGATATAGGGGAGTTATGCGAGGTGCATGAAAACAGAGCGATATAGGGGACGTTATGAGATGTGCATGAAAACACGGAGATATAGGGGAAGTTATGAGAGGTGCGCAAAGGCACAGCGATATAGGGGATGTTATGGGAGGTGCGCGAATACAAGGCCATATAGGAGAAGGTATGTGAGGTGCACGAAGGCACAGCGATATAGGGGATGCAACGGGAGGTGCGTGAATACACAGCCATATAGGGGACGTTATGAGATGAGCATGAAAACGCAGCGATATTAGGGAAGATATAAGAGATGCACAAAAACACAGCAATATAGGAGAAGTTATGAGAGGTGTGTGAAAACACAGCGATATAGGGGAAGGAATGAGAGGTGCGTGAAAACAGGGCGATATAGGGGAAGGTATGAGAGGTGGGCGAAGGCACAGCGATATAGGGGATTCTATGGGAGGTGCGCGAATACACAGCGATATAGGGGACGTTATGAGATGTGCATAAAAACACGGCTATATAGGGGAAGTTATGAGAGGTGCGCAAAAATACAGCAATATAGGAGAAGTTATGAGAGGTGAGTGAAATCACAGCGATATAGGGGGAGGTATGAAAGGTGCACGAAAACACAGCGATATAGGGGAATTTATGGGAGGTGCTCGAAAACAGGGTGATATAGGGGAAGGTATGAGAGGAATGCGAAGACACAGCAATATATGGGATGCTATGGGAGGTGCGCGAAAACACAGTGATATAGGGGATGCTATGAGAGGTGCGCAAAAACAGGGCAATATAGTGGAAGCTATGGGATGTGCGCGAAAACACGGCGATACAGTGGAATGTATCAGAGGTGCGAGAAAACTCAGCGATATAGGGGACGCTATGGGACGTGCACGAAAACACAGTGATATAGGGGAAGTAATGAGAGGAGCGAAAACATACCGATGTCAGCGAAGCTATGGGAGTTGCGCGAAAACACAACGATATAGGGGACGGTATGAGATGTGAATGAATACACGGCGATATTGGGGAAGCCATGAGAGGTGCGCGAAAACACAGCGATATAGGGGAAGGTATGAGAGGCGTGCAAAAACACAGTGATATAGGAGAAGTTATGAGAGGTGGGTGACAACACAGCAATATAGTTGAAGGTATGAGAGGTGCATGAAAACACAGCGATATCGGGGAAGTTATGGGAAGTGAGCGAAAACACGGCGATATAGGGGAAGGTATGAGAGGTACGCGAAGGCACAGTTATATTGGGGATGCTATGGTAGGTGCGCGAATACACAGAGATATGGGAGACGTTATGAGATGTGCATGAAAACACGGCGAAATTGGGGAAGCCATGAGAGGTGTACGAAAACACAGCGATATAGGGGTAGGTATGAGAGGTGCACGATAAACACAGCAATAAAGTGGAGGTATGGGAGGTGTGCGAAAACAGGGCGATATAGGTAAAGGTATTGGAAGTGCGCGAAAACAGGGCAATACAGTGGAAGGTATGAGAGCTGCCCGAAAACAGAGCGATATAGGCGACGCTATGGGACGTGCGCGAAAACACGGCGATACAGGGGAAATTATGAGAGGTGCGCGAAAACAGGGCGATACAGGGGAATGTATGAGAGGAGTGCGAAGACACAGCCATATAGGGGATGCTATGGGAGGTGCGCGAAAACACAGTGATATAGGGGAAGACATGAGAGGTGCGTGAAAACACGGCGATAAAGGGGAATGTATCAGAGGTACGAGAAAACACAGCGATATAAGGGAAGTAATGAGAGGGGTGAAAACATAGCAATATAGGTGAAGACAGAGGTGCGCGAAAACACGGCGATATAGGGGAAGCTGTGAGAGGTGAGCAATAACACAGAGATAAAGGTGAAGCTATGGGATATGCGCGAAAAGACAGCGATATAGGGGTATGTATGAGAGGTGCGTGATAACACAGCGATATAGGGGACGGTATGAGATGTGCATGAATACACGGCGATAGTCGGGAAACAATGACAGGTGTGTGAAAACACAGCAATACAGGGGAAGTTATGAGAGGTGCGTGAAAACACAGTGATATAGGGGATGGTATGAGAGGTGCGCGAAAACAGGGCGATACAGGGGAAGTTATGCGAGGTGCATGAAAGCACAGCGATATAGGGGACGTTATGAGATGTGCATGAAAACACAGAGATATAGGGGAAGGTATGAGTGGTGCGCAAAGGCACAGCGATATAGGGGAAGTTATGAGACGTGTGCGAAAACACGGCGATATGGGAAAATGTATCAGATGTGCGAGAAAACACAGTGATATAGGGGAAGTAATGAGAGGAGCGAAAACATAGCGATCTAGGTGAAGACATGAGAGGTGCGCGAAAACACGGCAATATCGGCGAAGCTATGAAAGGTGAGCAAAAACACGGCGATATAGGGGAAGCTGTGAGAGGTGTGAAATAACACAGCGATAAAGTTGAATCTATGGGAGGTGCGCGAAAAGACAGCGATATAGGGGAAGGTATGAGAGGTGCGCAAGGCACAGCGATATAGGGGATGCTATGGGAGGTGCGTGAATACACAGCGATATAGGGGACGTTATCAGACGTGCATTAAAACGCAGCGATATTAGGGATGATATAAGAGGTGCACAAAAACACAGCGATATAAGAGAAGTTATGAGAGGTGTGTAAAAACACAGCGATATAGGGGAAGGTATGAGAGGTGCACGAAAACATAGCGATATAGGGGAAGGAATAAGAGGTGCGCGAAAACACGGCGATATAGGGGAAATTATGAGAGGTGCGCGAAAACACGGCGATACAGGGGAATGTATCAGAGGTGCGAGAAAGCACAGCGATATAGGGGACGTTATGAGATGTGCATGAAAACACAGCGATATAGGGGAAGATATGAGAGGTACACGAAGGCACAGCGATATAGGGGATGCTTTGGAATGTGCGTGAAAACACAGTGATATAGGAGACAGTATGAGATGTGCATGAAAACACGGCGATATAGGGGAAGCTATGAGAGGTGCGCGAAAACACGGCGATATGGGAGAATGTATCAGAGGTGCGAGTAAACAGCGATATAGGGGAAGTAATGAGAGGAGCGAAAACATAGCGATCTAGGTGAAGACATGAGAGGTGCGCGAAAACACGGCAATATAGGGGAAGCTATGAGAGGTGAGCAAAAACACGGCGATATAGGGGAAGCTGTGAGAGGTGTGCAATAATACAGCGATAAAGTTGAATCTATAGGATGTGCGCGAAAAGACAGCGATATAGGGGAAGGTATGAGAGGTGCGCAAGGCACAGCGATATAGGGGATGCTATGGGAGGTGCGTGAAAACACAGCGATATAGGGGACGCTATGAGATGTGCATTAAAACGCAGCGATATTAGGGAAGATATAAGAGGTGCACAAAAACACAGCGATATAGGAGAAGTTATGAGAGGTGTATGAAAACACAGCGATATAGTGGAAGGTATGAGAGGTGCATGAAAACACAGCGATATAGGGGAAGGAATGAGAGGTGCGCAAGGCGCAGCAATATAGGGGATCCTATGGGAGATGCCTGAATACACAGCGATATAGGGGACGTTATGAGATGTGCATGAAAACGCAGCGATATTAAGGAAGGTATGAGAGGTTCACAAAAACGCAGCGATATAGGAGAATGAATGGGAGGTGTGCGAAAACAGGGCGATATAGGTGAAGGTATGAGAGGTGCAAGAAGGCACAGCAATATAGGGGATGCTAAGGGAGGTGCACGAATACACAGCGATATAGGGGACGTTAGGAGATGTGCATGAAAACACGGCAATATAGGGGAAGCTATGAGAGGTGTGCGAAAACACGGCGATATAGGGGACGGTATGAGATTTGTATGAAGACACGGTGATATAGGGGAAGACATGAGAGGTGCGCGAAAACAGGGCAATATAGCGGAAGTTATGGGAGTTGCGCGAAAACGGTGATATAGGGGAAGGTATGAGAGGTGCGCGAAGGCACAGCAATATAGGGGATGCTATGGGAGGTACGCGAAAACACAGTGATATAGGGGATGCTATGAGAGGTGCGCAAAAACAGGGCAATGTAGTGGAAGCTATGGGATGTGTGCGAAAACACGGCGATACAGGGGAATGTATCAGAGGTGCGAGAAAACACAGCGATATAGGGGACGCTATGGGCCGTGCACGAAAACACAGTGATATAGGGGAAGTAATGAGAGGAGCGAAAACATACCGATGTCAGCGATGCTATGGGAGGTGCGTGAAAACACAGCGATATAGGGGAAGGTATGAGACGTGAGCGAAAACACGGCGATATGGGAGAATGTATCAGAGGTGCGAGAAAACACAGCGATATAGGGGAAGTAATGAGAGGAGCGAAAACATAGCGATCTAGGTGAAGACATGAGAGGTGCGCGAAAACACGGCAATATAGGCGAAGCTATGAAAGGTGAGCAAAAACACGGCTATATAGGGGAAGCTGTGAGAGGTGTGCAATAACACAGCGATAAAGTTGAATCTATGGGATGTGCGCGAAAAGTCAGCGATATAGGGGAAGGTATGAGAGGTGCGCAAGGCACAGCGATATAGGGGATGCTATGGGAGGTGCTTGAAAACGCAGCGATATAGGGGACGTTATGAGATGTGCATGAAAACGCAGCGATATTAGGGAAGATATAAGGTGCACAAAAACAAAGCGATATAGGAGAATGAATGGGAGGTGCGCGAAAACAGGGCGATATAGGTGAAGGTATGAGAGGTATGTGAAGGCACAGCAATATAGGGGATGCTATGGGAGGTGCTTGACTACACAGTGATATAGGGGACGTTATGAGATTTGCATGAAAACAAGGCGATACAGGGGAATCTATGAGAGGTGCACAAAAATGCAGCAATATAGGAGAAGTTATGAGAGGTGCGTGAAAACACAGCGATATAGGGGAAGGTATGAGACGTGAGCGAAAACACGGCGATATGGGAGAATGTATCAGAGGTGCGAGAAAACACAGCGATATAGGGGAAGTAATGAGAGGAGCGAAAACATAGCGATCTAGGTGAAGACATGAGAGGTGCGCGAAAACACGGCAATATAGGCGAAGCTATGAAAGGTGAGCAAAAACACGGCTATATAGGGGAAGCTGTGAGAGGTGTGCAATAACACAGCGATAAAGTTGAATCTATGGGATGTGCGCGAAAAGTCAGCGATATAGGGGAAGGTATGAGAGGTGCGCAAGGCACAGCGATATAGGGGATGCTATGGGAGGTGCTTGAAAACGCAGCGATATAGGGGACGTTATGAGATGTGCATTAAAACGCAGCGATATTAGGGAAGATATAAGAGGTGCACAAAAACACAGCGATATAGGAGAAGTTATGAGAGGTGTGTGAAAACACTGCGATATAGTGGAAGGTATGAGGCGTGCACGAAAACACAGCGATATCGGGGAAGGAATGAGAGGTGCACGAAGGCACAGCGATATAGGGGATTCTATGGGAGGTGCGCGAATACACAGCGATATAGGGGATTCTATGGGAGGTGCGCGAATACACAGCGATATAGGGGACGTTATGAGATGTGCATAAAAACACGGCTATATAGGGGAAGTTATGAGAGGTTTGCAAAAATACAGCAATATAGGAGAAGTTATGAGAGGTGTGTGAAAACACAGCGATATAGGAGGAGGTATGAAAGGTGCACGAAAACACAGCGATATAGGGGAAGGTATGGGAGGTGTTCGAAAACAGGGCGATATAGGGGAAGGTATGAGATGAGTGCGAAGACCCAGCAATATAGGGGATGCTATGGGAGGTACGCTAAAACACAGTGATATAGGGGAAGACTTAAGAGGTGCGTGACAGCAGGACAATATAGTGGAAGCTATGAGAGGTGAGCAAAAACCCGGCGATATAGGGGAAACTATTAGAGGTGAGAAATAACAAAGCGATAAAGCTGAATCTATGGGATGTGCGCGAAAAGACAGCGATATAGGGGAAGGTATGAGAGATGCGTAAGGGACAGCGATATAGGGGATGCTATTGGAGGTGCGCGAAAACACAGCGATATAGGGGAAGGTATGAGATGTGCACGAAAACACAGCAATAAAGGGGGAGGTATGGGAGGTGCGCGAAAACAGGGCGATATATGGGAAGGTTAGGGAGGTGCGCGAAAACAGGACAATATAGTGGAAGATATGAGAGGTGCCCGAAAACACAGTAATATAGGCGACGCTATGGGACGTGTGCGAAAACAAGGCGATATAGGGGAAAATATGAGAGGTGCGCGAAAACACGGCGATAAAGGGGAATGTATCAGAGGTACGAGAAAACACAGCGATATAAGGGAAGTAATGAGAGGAGCGAAAACATATCAATATAGGTGAAGACATGAGAGGTGCGCGAAAACAGGGCGATACAGGGGAATGTATGAGAGGAGTGCGAAGACACAGCCATATAGGGGATGCTATGGGAGGTGCGCGAAAACACAGTGATATAGGGGAAGACATGAGAGGTGCGTGAAAGCAGGACAATTTAGTGGAAGCTATGAGAGGTGAGCAAAAACACGGCGATATAGGGGAAGCTATGAGAGGTGAGCAATAACACAGTGATAAAGGTGAATCTATGGGATGTGCGCGAAAAGACAGCGATATAGGGGATGGTATGAGAGGTGCACAAAGCATAGCGATATGGGGGATTCTATGGGAGGTGCGCGAATACACAGCGATATAGGGGACGTTATGAGATGTGCATAAAAACACGGCGATATAGGGGAAGTTATGAGTGGTGCGCAAAAATACAGCAATATAAGAGAAGTTATGAGACATGCGTGAAAACACAGCGATACAGGGGGAGGTATGGGAGGTGCTCGAAAACAGGGCGATATAGGGGACGGTATGAGAGAAGTGCGAAGACACAGCAGTATAGGGGATGCTATGGGAGGTGCGCAAAAACACAGTGATATAGTGGAAGACATGAGAGGTGCGTGAAAGCAGGACAATATAGTGGAAGCTATGAGAGGTGAGCAATAACACAGTGATAAAGGTGAATCTATGGGATGTTCGCAAAAACACAGCTATATAGGGGAAGGTATGAGAGGTTCACAAAAACACAGCGACAGGAGAATGAATGGGAAGTGTGCGAAAACAGGGCGATATAGGCGAAGGTATGAGAAGTGCGCGAAGGCACAGCAATATGTGGGAGGCTATGGGAGGTGCGCGACTACACAGTGATATGAGGACGTTATGAGATGTGCATAAAAACACAGCGATATGGGGAAAGTTATGAGAGGTGCGCAAAAATGCAGAAATATAGGAGAAGTTATGAGAGGTGCGTGAAAAGACAGCGATATGGGGGAAGGTATGAGAGGTGTGCAAAAACAGTGCGATATAGTGGAATGTATGAGAGGTGCGCAAAAACACCGTGATATAGGGGAAGACTTGAGAGGTGCGCAAAAACAGGGCAATATAGTGGAAGCTATGGGACATGCGCGAAAGCACGGCGATACAGGGGAATGTATCAGAGGTGCCAGAAAACACAGCGATATAGGGGACGCTATGGGACGTGCGCAAAAAAACAGTGATATAGGGGAAGGTATGAGAGGTGTGCGAGAACACGGCAATATAGGGGAAATTGTAAGAGGTGCGCGAAAACATGTCAATACAGGGGAATGTATCAGAGGTGCGAGAAAACACAGCGATATAGGGGAAGTAATGATAGGAGCAAAAACATAGCGATATAGGTGAAGACATGCGAGGTGCGTGAAAACACGGCGATATAGGGGACGCTATGAGAGGTGAGCAATAACACAGCAATCAAGGTGAAGCTATGGGCTGTGCGCAAAAACAGCGATGTAGGCGAAGCTATGGGAGGTGCACGAAAACACAGCGAAATCGGGGAAGGTATGGAAGGTGCGCGAAAACAGGGCGATATAGGGGAAGGTATGAGAGGTGCGGGAAGGCACAGTGATATAGGGTATGCTATGGGAGGTGCGCGAATGTACAGTGATATAGGGGAGGTTATGAGATGTGCATGAAAACACGGCAATATAGGGGAAGGTATGAGATGTGCGCAAAAGTACAGCGATATAGGAGAAGTTATGAGAGGTGCGTGAAAACACAGCGATATAGGGAAAGGTATGAGAGGTGAACGAAAGCACAAAATATAGGGGAAGGTATGGGAGATGCGCGAAAACAGGGCGATATAGTGGACGTTATGAGATGTGCATGAAAACACATCAATATAGGGGAAGGTATGAGATGTGCGCAGAAATACAGTGATATAAGGGAAGGTATGAGAGCTGCATGAAAACACAGCGATATAGGGGAAGGTATAAGAGGTGCGCGAAAACCGGGCGATATATTGGAAGGTATGAGAGGTGCCCAAAAACACAGCGATATAGGGGACGGTACGAGATGTGCATGTATACACGGCGAAATTGGGGAAGCCATGAGAGGTGTGTGAAAACACAGCGATGTAGGGGAAGGTATGAGAGGTGTGCAATAACACAGCGATATAGGTGAAGTTATGAGAGGTGGGTGACAACACAGCGATACCGTGGAAGGAATGAGAGGTGCACGAAAACACAGCGATATCGGGGAAGTTATGGGAAGTGAGCGAAAACAGGGCGATATAGGGGAAAGTATGAGAGGTACGTGAAGGCACAGTTATATAGGGGTGCTATGGGAGGTGCACGAATACACAGCGATATAGGGGACGTTAGGAGATCTGCATGAAAACACGGCAATATAGGGGAAGTTATGAGAGGTGCGAAAAAATACAGCGTTATAACAGAATTTATGAGAGGTGCGTGAAAACACAGCAATATAGGGCAAGATATAAGAGGTGCGCGAAAACAGGGCGATATAGGGGATGGTATGAGAGGTGCGCGAAAACAGGGCAATATAGTGGAAGCTATGGGATGTGCGCGAAAACAGGGCGATATAGGGGAATGTATGAGAGGTGCCCGAAAACACAGCGATATAGGGGACGCTATGGGACGTGCGCCAAAACACGGTGATATATGGGAAATTATGAGAGGTGCGCGAAAACACGGAGATACAGGGGAATGTATCAGAGGTGCGAGAAAGCACAGCGATATAGGGGACGTTATGAGATGTGCATGAAAACACAGCGATATAGGTGAAGATATGAGAGGTGCACGAAAACGCAGCGATATAGGGGAATGTATAGGAGGTGCGCAAAAACAGGGCGATATAGGGGAAGATTTGAGAGGTACACGAAGGCACAGCGACATAAGGGATGCTATGGGATGTGTGCGAAAACACAGTGATATAGGGGACGGAATGAGATGTGTATGAAAACACGGCGATATAGAGGAAGCTATGAGAGGTGCGGGAAAACACTGCGATATGGGAGAATGTATCAGAGGTGCGAGAAAACACAGCGATATAGGGGAAGTAATGAGAGGAGCGAAAACATAGCGATCTAGGTGAAGACATGAGAGGTGAGTGAAAACACGGCGATATAGGGGAAGCTATGAGTGGTGTGCAATAACACAGCGATAAAGTTGAATCTATGGGATGTGCGCGAAAAGACAGTGATATAGGGGAAGGTATGAGAGGTGCGCAAGGCACAGCGATATACGGGATGCTATGGGAGGTGCGTGAATACACATCGATATAGGGGACGTTATGAGATATACATGAAAACGCAGCGATATTAGGGAAGATATAAGAGGTGCACAAAAACACAGCGATATTGGAGAAGTTATGAGAGGTGTGTGAAAACACAGCGATATAGGGGAAGATATGAGAGGTGATAGAAAACACAGCGATATAGGGGAAGATATGAGAGGTACACGAAGGCACAGCGATATAGGGGATGCTATGGGATGTGCATGAAAACACAGCGATATAGGAGACGGTATGAGATGTGCATGAAAACACAACAATATAGGGGAAGATATGAGAGGTACAGGAAGGCACAGCGATATAGGGGATGGTATGAGATGTGCGCGAAAACACCGCGATATAGGAGACGGTATGAGATGTGCATGAATAGACGGCGATAGTCGGGAAGCCATGAGAGGTGCGCGAAAACAAGGCGATATAGGGGAAGGTATGAGATGTGCATGAATACACGGCGATAGTCGGGAAGCCATGAGAGGTGTGCGAAAACACAGCGATATAGGGGAAGGTATGCGATCTGCGCGAATACACAGTGATATTGGGGAAAGTATGAGAGGAGCGCGAAAACACAGCGATATACGGGAATGCATGAGAGGTGCGCGAAGGCCCAGTGATATAGAGGATGGTATGGGAGGTGCGCGAACACACAGCGATATAGGGGACGTTATGAGATGTGCGCAAAAATACATCGATATAGGGGAAGGTATGAGAGGTGCGTGAAAACACAGCGATATAGAGAAAGCTATGAGATGTGCATGAATACACGGCGATAGTCGGGAAGCCATGAGAGGTGTGCGAAAACACAGCGATACAGGGGAAGGTATGAGAGCAGCGTGAAAACACATTGATATAGGGGAAGGTATGAGAGGAGTGCGAAAACAGGGCGATATGGGGGAAGTTACGAGAGGTGCGTGAAAACCTAGTGATATAGGGGACGTTATGAGATGTGCATGAAAATACGGCGATATAGGGGAAGTAATGAGAGGTGCACAAAGGCACAGCGATATAGGAGAAGGTATGAGAGGTGCACGAAAACAGCGATATAGGTGAAGGAATGGGAGGTGCACGAAAAAAGGGCGATATTTGGGAAGGTATGAGAGGTGCGCGAAGGCACAGCGATATAAGGGATGCTATGGGAGGTGCGCGAATACACAGCGATATAGAGGACGTTATGAGATGTGCATAACAACACGGCGATATAGGGTAAGTTATGAGAGGTGCGCAAAAACACGGCGATATAGGGGAAGCTCTGAGAGGTGAGTAATAACACAGCGATAAATGTGAATCTATGGGATGTGCGCGAAAAGACAGCTATATAGGGGAAGGTATGAGAGGTGCGCAAGGCACAGCTATATAGGGGGAGGTACGACAGGTGCACAAAAACAGACCGATATAGGGGACGATATGAGATGTGCATGAAAACACGGCAATGTAGGGGAACGTATAAGAGCTGTGCAAAAATACAGTGATATAGGAGAAGTTATGAGAGGTGCGTGAAAACACAGCGATATAAGGGAAGGTATGAGAGGTGCACGAAAACACAGCGATATTGGGGAAGGTATGGGAGGTGCGTGAAAACAAGGCGATATTGGGGTAGTTATGAGAAGTGCTCGAAGGCACAGCGATATAGGGGATGCTATGAGAGGAGTGAAAACATAGCAATATAGGTGAAGACATGAGAGGTGCGCGAAAACACGGCGATACTGGGGAATGTATCAGAGGTACGAGAAAACACAGCGATATAAGGGAAGCAATGAGAGGAGTGAAAACATAGCAATATAGGTGAAGACATGAGAGGTGCGCGAAAACACGGCGAAAGAGGGGAAGCTGTGAGAGGTGAGCAATAACACAGAGATAAAGGTGAAGCTATGGGATATGCCCGAAAAGACAGCGGTATAGGGGTATGTATGAGAGTTGCGCGAAAACACAGCGATATAGGGGACGGTATGAGATGTGCATGAATACACGGCGATAGTCGGGAAACAATGACAGGTGTGTGAAAACACAGCAATATAGGGGAAGTTATGAGAGGTGCGTGAAAACACAGTGATATAGGGGATGGTATGATAGGTGCGCGAAAACAGGGCGATATAGGGGAAGTTATGCGAGGTGCATGAAAACACAGCGATATAGGGGACGTTATGAGATGTGCATGAAAACACAGAGATATAGGGGAAGGTATGAGAGGTGCGCAAAGGCACAGCGATATAGAGGATGTTATGGGAGGTGCGCGAATACAGGACAATATTGGGGAAGGTATGTGAGGTGCACGAAGGCACAGCGATATAGGGGATGCTACGGGAGGTGCGTGAATACACAGCGATATAGGGGACATTATGAGATGAGCATAAAAACGCAGTGATATTAGGGAAGATATAAGAGGTGCACAAAAACAAAGCGATATAGGAGAATGAATGGGAGGTGCGTGAAAACAGGGCGATATAGGTGAAGGTATGAGACGTATGCGAAGTCACAGCAATATAGGGGATGCTATGGGATGTGCGCGACTACACAGTGATATAGGGGACGTTATGAGATGTGCATGAAAACACGGCGATATAGGGGAAGTTATGAGGGGTGCACAAAAATGCAGCAATATAGGAGAAGTTATGAGAGGTGCGTGAAAACACAGCGATATAGGGGAAGGTATGAGACGTGCGCGAAAACACGGCGATACAGGGGAATGTATTAGAGGTACGAGAAAACACAGCGATACAAGGGAAGTAATGAGAGGAGCGAAAACATATCAATATAGGTGAAGACATGAGAGGTGCGCGAAAACATGGCGATACAGGGGAAGCTGTGAGAGGTGAGCAATAACACAGAGATAAAGGTGAAGCTATGGGATGTGCCCGAAAAGACAGCGATATAGGGGTATGTATGAGAGGTGCGCGAAAACAAAGCGATATCGGGGATGGTATGAGATGTGCATGAATACACGGCGATAGTCGGGAAACAATGACAGGTGTGCGAAAACATAGCGATATAGGGGAAGTTATGAGAGGTGCATGAAAAAACAGTATTAAAGGGGAAGGTATGAGACGTGCGTGAAAACAGGGCGATATAGAGGAGTTATGCGAGGTGCATGAAAACAGAGCGATATAGGGGACGTTATGAGATGTGCATGAAAACACGGAGATATAGGGGAAGGTATGAGAGGAGCGCAAAGGCACAGCGATATAGGGGATGTTATGGGAGGTGCGCGAATACAAGGCCATATAGGGGAAGATATGTGAGGTGCACGAAGGCACAGCGATATAGGGGATGCTACGGGAAGTGCGTGAGTACACAGCCATATAGGGGGCGTTATGAGATGTGCATGAAAATGCAGCGATATTAAGGAAGATATAAGAGGTGCACAAAAACACAGCAATATAGGAGAAGTTATGAGAGGTGTGTGAAAACACAGCGATATAGGGGAAGGAATGAGAGGAGCGTGACAACAGGGCGATATAGGGGAAGGTATGAGAGGTGCGCGAAGGCACAGCGATATAGGGGATTCTATGGGAGGTGCGCGAATACACAGCGATATATGGGACGTTATGAGATGTGCATAAAAACACGGCTATATAGGGGAAGTTATGAGAGGGGCGCAAAAATACAGCAATATAGGAGAAGTTATGAGAGGTGAGTGAAAACACAGCGATATAGGGGGAGGTATGAAAGGTGCACGAAAACACAGCGATACAGGGGAATTTATGGGAGGTGCTCGAAAACAGGGCGATATAGGGGAAGGTATGAGAGGAGTGTGAAGACACAGCAATATAGGGGATACTATGGGAGGTGCGCGAAAACACAGTGATATAGGGGAAGACATGAGAGGTGCGTGAAAGTAGGGCAATATAGTGGAAGCTATGAGAGGTGAGCAATAACACAGCGATAATGGTGCATCTATGGGATGTGCACAAAAACACAGCGATATAGGGGAAGGTATGAGAGGTGCGCAAGGCACAGCAATATAGGGGATGCTATGGGAGATGCGTGAATACACAACGATATACGGGACGTTATAAGATGTGCATGAAAACGCAGCGATATTAAGGAAGGTATGAGAGGTTCACAAAAACGCAACGATATAGGAGAATGAATGGGAGGTGCGCGAAGGCACAGCAATATAGGGGATGCTATGAGAGGTGCACGAATATACAGCGATATAGGGGACGTTAGTAGATGTACATGAAAACACAGCAATATAGGGGAAGCTATGAGAGGTGCGCGAAAACACGGCGATATAGGGGACGGTATGAGATTTGTATGAAGACACGGCGATATAGGGGAATACATGAGAGGTGCGCGAAAACAGGGCAATATAGTGGAAGTTATGGGAGGTGCTCGAAAACAGGGCAATATAGGGGAAGGCATGAGAGGTGCGTGAAAACACAACGATATAGGAGAAGGTATGGGAGTTGTGCGAAAACGGCGATATAGGGGAAGGTATGAGAGGTGTGCGAAGGCACAGCAATGTAGGGGATGCTATGGGAGGTGCGCGAAAACACAGTGATATAGGGGATGCTATGAGAGGTGCGCAAAAACAGGGCAATATAGTGGAAGCTATGGGATGTGTGCGAAAACACGGCAATACAGGGCAATGTATCAGAGGTGCGAGAAAACACAGCGATATAGGGGACGCTATGGGCCGTGCACGAAAACACAGTGATATAGGGGAAGTAATGAGAGGAGCGAAAACATACCGATGTCAGCGAAGATATGGGAGGTGCGCGAAAACACAACGATATAGGGGACGGTATGAGATGTGCATGAATACACGGCGATATTGGGGAAGCCATGAGAGGTGCACGAAAACACAATGATATAGGGGAAGGTATGAGAGGTGTGCAAAAACACAGCGATATAGAAGAAGTTATGAGAGGTGGGTGAAAACACAGCAATATAGTTGAAGGTATGAGAGGTGCACGAAAACACGGCGATATCGGGGAAGTTATGGGAAGTGAGCGAAAACAGGGCGATATAGGGGAAGGTATGAGAGGTACACGAAGGCACAGTTATATTCGGGATGCTATGGCAGGTGCGCGAATACACAGAGATATAGGAGACGTTATGAGATGTGCATGAAAACACGGCGATATTGGGGAAGCCATGAGAGGTGTGCGAAAATACAGCGATATAGGGGAGGTATGGGAGGTGCGCGAAAACAGGACGATATAGGTTAAGGTATGGGAAGTTCGCGAAAACAGGGCATTGTAGTGGAAGGTATGAGAGGTGCCCGAAAACAGAGCGATATAGGCGACGCTATGGGACGTGCGCGAAAACACGTCGATATAGTGGAAATTATGAGAGGTGCGCGAAAACACGGCGATAAAGGGGAATGTATCAGAGGTACGAGAAAACACAGCGATATAAGGGAAGTAATGAGAGGGGTGAAAACATAGCAATATAGGTGAAGACATGAGAGGTGCGCGAAAACACGGCGATATAGGGGAAGCTGTGAGAGGTGAGCAATAACACAGAGATAAAGGTGAAGCTATGGGATATGCGCGAAAAGACAGCGATATAGGGGTATGTATGAAAGGTGCGTGATAACACAGCGATATAGGGGACGGTATGAGATGTGCATGAATACACGGCGATAGTCGGGAAACAATGACAGGTGTGTGAAAACACAGCAATATAGGGGAAGTTATGAGAGGTGCGTGAAAACACAGTGATATAGGGGATGGTATGAGAGGTGCGCGAAAACAGGGCGATACAGGGGAAGTTATGCGAGGTGCATGAAAACACAGCGATATAGGGGACGTTATGAGATGTGCATGAAAACACAGAGATATAGGGGAAGGTATGAGTGGTGTGGAAAGGCACAGCGATATAGGGGAAGTTATGAGACGTGTGCGAAAACACGGCGATATGGGAGAATGTATCAGATGTGCGAGAAAACACAGTGATATAGGGGAAGTAATGAGAGGAGCGAAAACATAGCGATCTAGGTGAAGACATGAGAGGTGCGCGAAAACACGGCAATATAGGCGAAGCTATGAAAGGTGAGCAAAAACACGGCGATATAGGGGAAGCTGTGAGAGGTGTGAAATAACACAGCTATAAAGTTGAATCTATGGGAGGTGCGCGAAAAGACAGCGATATAGGGGAAGGTATGAGAGGTGCGCAAGGCACAGCGATATACGGGATGCTATGGGAGGTGCGTGAGTACACAGCGATATAGGGGACGTTATCAGACGTGCATTAAAACGCAGCGATATTAGGGATGATATAAGAGGTGAACAAAAACACAGCGATATAAGAGAAGTTATGAGAGGTGTGTGAAAACACAGCGATATAGGGGAAGGTATGAGAGGTGCACGAAAACACAGCGATATAGGGGAAGCAATAAGAGGTGTGCGAAAACACGGCGATATAGGGGAAATTATGAGAGGTGCGCGAAAACACGGTGATACAGGGGAATGTATCAGAGGTGCGAGAAAGCACAGCGATATAGGGGACGTTATGAGATGTGCATGAAAACACAGCGATATAGGGGAAGATATGAGAGGTACACGAAGGCACAGCGATATAGGGGATGCTTTGGAATGTGCGTGAAAACACAGTGATATAGGAGACAGTATGAGATGTGCATGAAAACACGGCGATATAGGGGAAGATATGAGAGGTGCGCGAAAACACGGCGATATGGGAGAATGTATCAGAGGTGCGAGTAAACAGCGATATAGGGGAAGTAATGAGAGGAGCGAAAACATAGCGATCTAGGTGAAGACATGAGAGGTGCGCGAAAACACGGCAATATAGGGGAAGCTGTGAGAGGTGTGCAATAATACAGCGATAAAGTTGAATCTATGGGATGTGCGCGAAAAGACAGCGATATAGAGGAAGGTATGAGAGGTGCGCAAGGCACAGCGATATAGGGGATGCTATGGGAGGTGCGTGAAAACACAGCGATATAGGGGACACTATGAAATGTGCATTAAAACGCAGCGATATTAGGGAAGATATAAGAGGTGCACAAAAACACAGCGATATAGGAGAAGTTATGAGAGGTGTATGAAAACACAGCGATATAGTGGAAGGTATGAGAGGTGCATGAAAACACAGCGATATAGGGGAAGGAATGAGAGGTGCACGAAGGCACAGCGATATAGGGGATTCTACGGGAGGTGCGCGAATACACAGCGATATAGGGGACGTTATGAGATGTGCATAAAAACACGGCGATATAGGGGAAGTTATGAGAGGTGCGCAAAAATACAGCAATATAGGAGAAGTTATGAGAGGTGAGTGAAAACACAGCGATATAGGAGGAGGTATGAAAGGTGCACGAAAACACAGCGATATAGGGGAAGGTATGGGAGGTGCTCGAAAACAGGGCGATATAGGGGAAGGTATGAGATGAGTGCGAAGACACAGCAACAAAGGGGCTGCTATGGGAGGTAAGCGAAAACACAGTGATATAGGGGAAAACATGAGAGGTGCGAGAAAGCAGGAGAATATAGTGGAAGCTATGAGAGGTGAGCAAAAACACGGTGATATAGGGGAAGCTATGAGAGGTGAGCAATAACACAGAGATAAAGGTGAAGCTATGGGATATGCCCGAAAAGACAGAGATATAGGGGTATGTATGAGAGGTGCGCGACAACAAAGCGATATAGGGGACGGTATGAGATGTGCATGAATACACGGCGATAGACGGGAAACAATGACAGGTGTGCGAAAACATAGCGATATAGGGGAAGTTATGAGAGGTGCGTGAAAACACAGTATTATAGGGGACGGTATGAGAGGTGCGCGAAAACAGGGTGAAATAGGGGAGTTATGCGAGGTTTATGAAAACAGAGCGATATAGGGGACGTTATGAGATGTGCATGAAAATACAGAGATATAGGGGAAGGTATGAGAGGAGCGCAAAGGCACAGCGATATAGGGGATGTTATGGGAGGTGCGCGAATACAAGGCCATATAGGGGAAGGTATGTGAGGTGCACGAAGGCACAGCGATATAGGGGATTCTATGGGAGGTGCGCGAATACACAGCAATATAGGGGACGTTATGAGATGTGCATAAAAACACGGCTATATAGGGGAAGTTATGAGAGGTGAGCAAAAATACAGCAATATAGGAGAAGTTATGAGAGGTGAGTGAAAACACAGCGATATAGGGGAATTTATGGGAGGTGCTCGAAAACAGGGCGATATAGGGGAAGCTATGAGAGGAGTGTGAAGACACAGCAATATATGGGATGCTATGGGAGGTGCGTGAAAACACAGTGATATAGGGGAAGACATGAGAGGTGTGTGAATGTAGGGCAATATAGTGGAAGCTATGAGAGGTGAGCAATAACACAGCGATAAAGGTGAATCTATGGGATGTGCGCAAAAACACAGCGATATAGGGGAAGGTATGAGAGGTGCGCAAGGCACAGCAATATAGGGGATCCTATGGGAGATGCCTGAATACACAGCGATATACGGGACGTTATGAGATGTGCATGAAAACGCAGCGATATTAAGGAAGGTATGAGAGGTTCACAAAAACACAGCGATATAGGAGAATGAATGGGAGGTGTGCGAAAACAGGGCGATATAGGTGAAGGTATGAGAGGTGCGCGAAGGCACAGCAATATAGGGGATGCTAAGGGAGGTGCACGAATACACAGCGATATGGGGACGTTAGGAGATGTGCATGAAAACACGGCAATATAGGGGAAGCTATGAGAGGTGTGCGAAAACACGGCGATATAGGGGACGGTATGAGATTTGTATGAAGACACGGCGATATAGGGGAAGACATGAGAGGTGCGCGAAAACAGGGCAATATAGCGGAAGTTATGGGAGTTGCACGAAAACGTCGATATAGGGGAAGGTATGAGAGGTGCGCAAAGGCACAGCAATATAGGGGATGCTATGGGAGGTACGCGAAAACACAGTGATATAGGGGATGCTATCAGAGGTGCGCAAAAACAGGGCAATATAGTGGAAGCTATGGGATGTGTGCGAAAACACGGCGATACAGGGGAATGTATCAGAGGTGCGAGAAAACACAGCGATATAGGGGACGCTATGGGCCGTGCACGAAAACACAGTGATATAGGGGAAGTAATGAGAGGAGCGAAAACATACCGATGTCAGCGAAGCTATGGGAGGTGCGTGAAAACACAACGATATAGGGGACGGTATGAGATGTGAATGAATACACGGCGATATTGGGGAAGCTATGAGAGGTGCGCGAAAACACAATGATATAGGGGAAGGAATGAGAGGTGCGCGAAAACACGGTGATGTAGGGGAAATTATGAGAGGTGCGCGAAAACACGGCGATACAGGGGAATGTATCAGAGGTGCGAGAAAGCACAGCGATATAGGGGACGTTATGAGATGTGCATGAAAACACAGTGATATAGGGGAAGATATGAGAGGTACACGAAGGCACAGCGATATAGGGGATGCTATGGGATGTGCGCGAAAACACAGTGATATAGGAGACAGTATGAGATGTGCATGAAAACACGGCGATATAGGGGAAGCTATGAGAGGTGCGCAAAAACACGGCGATTTGGGAGAATGTATCGGAGGTGCGAGAAAACAGCGATATAGGGGAAGTAATGAGAGGAGCGAAAACATAGCGATCTAGGTGAAGACATGAGAGGTGCGCGAAAACACGGCAATATAGGGGAAGCTATGAGAGGTGAGCAAAAACACGGCGATATAGGGGAAGCTGTGAGAGGTGTGCAATAATACAGCGATAAAGTTGAATCTATGGGATGTGCGCGAAAAGACAGCGATATAGGGGAAGGTCTGAGAGGTGCGCAAGGCACAGCGATATAGGGGATGCTATGGGAGGTGCGTGAAAACACAGCGATATAGGGGACGCTATGAGAAGTGCATTAAAACGTAGCGATATCAGGGAAGATATAAGAGGTGCACAAAAACACAGCGATAGAGGAGAAGTTATGAGAGGTGTGTGAAAACACAGCGATATAGTGGAAGGTATGAGAGGTGCACGAAAACACAGCTATATAGGGGAAGGTATGGGAGGTGCTCGAAAACAGGGCGATATAGGGGAAGGTATGAGATGAGTGCGAAGACACAGCAATATAGGGCATGCTATGGGAGGTACGCGAAAACACAGTGATATAGGGGAAGACATGAAACGTGCGAGAAAGCAGGAGAATATAGTGGAAGCTATGAGAGGTGAGCAAAAACATGGTGATATAGGGGAAGCTATGAGAGGTGAGCAATAACACAGCGATAAAGGTGAATCTATGGGCTGTGCGCAAAAACTCAGCTATATAGGAGAAGGTATGAAAGGTTCACAAAAGCACAGCGACATGGGAGAATGAATGGGAAGTGTGCGAAAACTGGGCGATATAGGCGAAGGTATGAGAAGTGCGCGAAGGCACAGCAATATGTGGGAGGCTATGGGAGGTGCGCGACTACACAGTGATATAGGGGACGTTATGAGATGTGCATAAAAACACAGCGATACAGAGGAAGGTATGGGAGGTGCTCGAAAACAGGGCGATATAGGGGACGGTATGAGATTTGGATGAAAACACGGTGATATGGGGAAGCTATGAGAGGTGCGCGAAAACACGGCAATATAGGGGACGGTGTGAGAGGTGCGCAAGGCACAGCGATATAGGGGATGCTATGGGAGGTGCGTGAATACACAGCGATATACGGGACGTTATGAGATGTGCATGAAAACGCAGCGATATTAGAGAAGGTATGAGAGGTTCACAAAATCAAGGCGACATAGGAGAATGAATGGGAAGTGTGCGAAAACGGCGATATAGGTGAAGGTATGAGAAGTGCGCGAAGGCACAGCAATATGTGGGAGACTTTGGGAGGTGCGCGACTACACAGTGATATGGGGGACGTTATGAGATGTGCATAAAAACACAGCGATATAGGGGAAGTAATGAGAGGTGCGCAAAAATGCAGCAATATAGGAGAAGTTATGAGAGGTGCGTGAAAACACAGCGATATAGGGGAAGGCATGAGAGGTACGCGAAGGTACCGTTATATAGGGGTGCTATGGGAGGTGCGTGAATACACAGCGATATAGGGGACGTTATGAGATGTGCATGAAAACGCAACGATATTAGAGAAGGTATGAGAGGTTCACAAAATCAAGGCGACATAGGAGAATGAATGGGAAGTGTGCGAAAACAGGGCGATATAGGTGAAGGTATGAGAAGTGCGCGAAGGCACAGCAATATGTGGGAGACTTTGGGAGGTGCGCGACTACACAGTGATATGGGGGACGTTATGAGATGTGCATAAAAACACAGCGATATAGGGGAAGTAATGAGAGGTGCGCAAAAATGCAGCAATATAGGAGAAGTTATGAGAGGTGCGTGAAAACACAGCGATATAGGGGAAGGCATGAGAGGTACGCGAAGGCACCGTTATATAGGGGTGCTATGGGAGGTGCAGGAATACACAGCGATATAGGGGACGTTATGAGATGTGCATAAAAACACAGCGATATAGGGGAAGTAATGAGAGGTGCGCAAAAATGCAGCAATATAGGAGAAGTTATGAGAGGTGCGTGAAAACACAGCGATATAGGGAAAGGCATGAGAGGTACACGAAGGCACCGTTATATAGGGGTGCTATGGGAGGTGCAGGAATACACAGCGATATAGGGGACATTATGAGATGTGCATGAAAACACGGCAATTTTGGGGAAGGTATGAGAGGTGCCCAAAAACACAGCATTATAGGGGACGCTATGGGACGTGAGGGAAAACACGGCGATATAGGGAAAATTATGAGAGGTGCGCAAAAACACGGCAATACAGGGGAATGTATCAGAGGTGTGAGAAAACACAGCGATATAGGGGAAGTAATGAGAGGAGCGAAAACATAGCGATCCAGGTGAAGACATGAGAGGTGCGCGAAAACACGGCGATATAGGGGAAGCTATGAAAGGTGAGCAAAAACACGGCGATATAGGGGAAGCTCTGAGAGGTGTGCAATAACACAGTGATAAAGTTGAATCTATGGGATGTGTGCGAAAAGACAGTGATATAGGGGAAGGTATGGGAGGTGCGTGAATACACAGCGATATAGGGGACGTTATGAGATGTGCAGGAAGAATCAGCGATATTAGGGAAGATATAAGAGGTGCACAAAAACACAGCGATATAGGAGAAGTTAAGAGACGTGCATGAAAACAACGATATAGAGGGAGGTATGAGAGGTGCACGAAAACACAGCGATACAGGGGAAGGTATGAGAGGTGCACGAAAACACAGCGATACAGGGGAAGGTATGGGAGGTGCTCGAAAACAGGGCGATATAGGGGAAGCTATGAGAGATGCGCGAAAACACGGCAATATAGGGGACGGTATGAGAGGTGCGCAAGGCACAGCGATATAAGGGATGCTATGGGAGGTGCGTGAATACACAACGATATACGGGACGTTATGAGATGTGCATGAAAACGCAGCGATATTAGGGAAGGTATGAGAGGTTGACAAAAACACAGCGACATAGGAGAATGAATGGGAAGTGTGCGAAAACAGGGCGATATAGGCGAAGGTATGAGAAATGCGCGAAGGCACAGCAATATGTGAGAGGCTATGGGAGGTGCGCGACTACACAGTGATATTGGGGACGTTATGAGATGTGCATAAAAACACAGCGATATGGGGGAAGTTATGTGAGGTGCGCAAAAATGCAGCAATATTGGAGAAGTTATGAGAGGTGCGTGAAAACACAGCGATATAGGGGAAGGTATGAGAGGTGCGCAAAGGCACAGCGATATAGGGGATGTTATGGGAGGTGCGCGAATACAGGGCAATATAGGGGAAGGTATGTGAGGTGCACGAAGGCACAGCGATATAGGGGATGCTACGGGAGGTGCGTGACTACACAGCGATATAGGGGACGTTATGAGATGTGCATGAAAACGCAGCGATATTAGGGAAGATATAAGAGGTGCACAAAAACAAAGCGATATAGGAGAAGTTATGAGAGGTGTGTGAAAACACAGCGATATAGGGGAAGGAATGAGAGGTGCGCGAAAACAGGGCGATATAGGGGAAGGTATGAGAGGTGCGCGAAGGCAGAGTGATATATGGGAATCTATTGGAGGTGCATGAATACACAGCGATATAGGGGACGTTATGAGATGTGCATAAAAACACGGCTATATAGGGGAAGTTATGAGAGGTTTGCAAAAATACAGCAATATAGGAGAAGTTATGAGAGGTGTGTGAAAACACAGCGATATAGGAGGAGGTATGAAAGGTGCACGAAAACACAGCGATATAGGGGAAGGTATGGGAGGTGTTCGAAAACAGGGCGATATAGGGGAAGGTATGAGATGAGTGCGAAGACACAGCAATATAGGGGGTGCTGTGGGAGGTACGCTAAAACACAGTGATATAGGGGAAGACTTAAGAGGTGCGTGACAGCAGGACAATATAGTGGAAGCTATGAGAGGTGAGCAAAAACCCGGCGATATAGGGGAATCTATTAGAGGTGAGAAATAACAAAGCGATAAAGCTGAATCTATGGGATGTGCGCGAAAAGACAGCGATATAGGGGAAGGTATGAGAGATGCGTAAGGGACAGCGATATAGGGGATGCTATTGGAGGTGCGTGAAAACACAGCGATATAGGGGACGGTATGAGATGTGCACGAAAACACAGCAATAAAGGGGGAGGTATGGGAGGTGCGCGAAAACAGGGCGATATATGGGAAGGTTAGGGAGCTGCGCGAAAACAGGACAATATAGTGGAAGATATGAGAGGTGCCCGAAAACACAGTAATATAGGCGACGCTATGGGACGTGCGCGAAAACAAGGCGATATAGGGGAAAATATGAGAGGTGCGCGAAAACACGGCGATACAGGGGAATGTATCAGAGGTACGAGAAAACACAGCGATATAAGGGAAGTAATGAGAGGAGCGAAAACATATCAATATAGGTGAAGACATGAGAGGTGCGCGAAAACATGGCGATATAGGGGAAGCTGTGAGAGGTGAGCAATAACACAGAGATAAAGGTGAAGCTATGGGATATGCGCGAAAAGACAGCGATATAGGGGAAGGTATGAGAGGTGCGCAAGGCACAGCGATATAGGGGGAGGTACGAGAGGTGCACGAAAACACAGCAATATAGGGGAAGGTATGGAAGCTACTCGAAAACAGGGCGATCTAGGTGAAGACATGAGAGGTGCGTAATACAGGGCAATATAGTGGAAGCTATGAGAGGTGAGCAAAAACCCGGCGATATAGGGGAAACTATTAGAGGTGAGGAATAACAAAGCGATAAAGCTGAATCTATGGGATGTGCGCGAAAAGACAGCGATATAGGGGAGTTATGAGAGGTGCGTGAAAGCACAGTATTATAGGGGAAGGTATGAGAGGTGCGCAAAAACAGGGCGATATAGGGGAGTTATGCGAGGTGCATGAAAACAGAGCGATATAGGGGACGTTATGAGATGTGCATGAAAACACGGAGATATAGGGGAAGATATGAGAGGTGCGCAAAGGCACAGCGATATAGGGGATGTTATGGGAGGTGCGCGAATACAAGGCCATATAGGAAAGGTATGTGAGGTGCACGAAGGCACAGCGATATAGGGGATGCAACGGGAGGTGCGTGAATACACAGCCATATAGGGGACGTTATGAGATGAGCATGAAAACGCAGCGATATTAGGGAAGATATAAGAGATGCACAAAAACACAGCAATATAGGAGAAGTTATGAGAGGTGTGTGAAAACACAGCGATATAGGGGAAGGAATGAGAGGTGCGTGAAAACAGGACGATATAGGGGAAGGTATGAGAGGTGGGCGAAGGCACAGCGATATAGGGGATTCTATGGGAGGTGCGCGAATACACAGCGATATAGGGGACGTTATGAGATGTGCATAAAAACACGGCTATATAGGGGAAGTTATGAGAGGTGCGCAAAAATACAGCAATATAGGAGAAGTTATGAGAGGTGAGTGAAATCACAGCGATATAGGGGGAGGTATGAAAGGTGCACGAAAACACAGCGATATAGGGGAATTTATGGGAGGTGCTCGAAAACAGGGTGATATAGGGGAAGGTATGAGAGGAACGCGAAGACACAGCAATATATGGGATGCTATGGGAGGTGCGCGAAAACACAGTGATATAGGGGAAGACATGAGAGGTGCGTGAAAGTAGGGCAATATAGTGGAAGCTATGAGAGGTGAGCAATAACACAGCGATAAAGGTGCATCTATGGGACGTGCACAAAAACACAGCGATATAGGGGAAGGTATGAGAGGTGCGCAAGGCACAGCAATATAGGGGATGCTATGGGAGATGCGTGAATACACAACGATATACGGGACGTTATGAGATGTGCATGAAAACGCAGCGATATTAAGGAAGGTATGAGAGATTCACAAAAACGCAGCGATATAGGAGAATGAATGGGAGGTGCGCGAAAACAGGGCGATATAGGTGAAGGTATGAGAGGTGCGCGAAGGCACAGCAATATAGGGGAAGCTATGAGAGGTGTGCGAAAACACGGCGATATAGGGGACGGTATGAGATTTGTATGAAGACACAGCGATATAGGGGAAGACATGAGAGGTGCGCGAAAACAGGACAATATAGCGGAAGTTATGGGAGGTGTTCGAAAACAGGGCGATATAGGGGAAGGCATGAGAGGTGCGTGAAAACACAACGATATAGGAGAAGGTATGGGAGTTGAGCGAAAACGGCGATATAGGGGAAGGTATGAGAGGTGTGCGAAGGCACAGCAATATAGCGGATGCTATGGGAGGTGCGCGAAAACACAGTGATATAGGGGATGCTATGAGAGGTGCGCAAAAACAGGGCAATATAGTGGAAGCTATGGGATGTGCGCGAAAACACGGCGATACAGTGGAATGTATCAGAGGTGCGAGAAAACTCAGCGATATAGGGGACGCTATGGGACGTGCACGAAAACACAGTGATATAGGTGCATGAAAACACAGCGATATCGGGGAAGTTATGGGAAGTGAGCGAAAACACGGCGATATAGGGGAAGGTATGAGAGGTACGCGAAGGCACAGTTATATTGGGGATGCTATGGTAGGTGCGCGAATACACAGAGATATAGGAGACGTTATGAGATGTGCATGAAAACACGGCGAAATTGGGGAAGCCATGAGAGGTGTGCGAAAATACAGCGATATAGGGGTAGGTATGAGAGGTGCACGATAAACACAGCAATAAAGTGGAGGTATGGGAGGTGCGCGAAAACAGGGCGATATAAGTAAAGGTATTGGAAGTGCGCGAAAACAGGGCAATATAGTGGAAGGTATGAGAGCTGCCCGAAAACAGAGCGATATAGGCGACGCTATGGGACGTGCGCGAAAACACGGCGATACAGGGGAAATTATGAGAGGTGCGCGAAAACACGGCGATACAGGGGAATGTCTCAGAGGTATGAGAAAACACAGCGATATAAGAGAAGCAATGAGAGGAGTGAAAACATAGCAATATAGGTGAAGACATGAGATGTGCGCGAAAACATGGCGATATAGGGGAAGCTGTGAGAGGTGAGCAATAACACAGAGATAAAGGTGAAGTTATGGGATATGCGCGAAAAGACATCGATATAGGGGAAGGTATGAGAGGTGCGCGAAAACAGCGATGTAGGCGAAGCTATGGGAGGTGCGTGAAAGCACAGCGATATAGGTGACGGTATGAGATGTGCATGAATACACGGCGATAGTCGGGAAACAATGACAGGTGTGTGAAAACACAGCGATATAGGGGAAGTTATGCGAGGTGCATGAAAACACAGCGATATAGGGGACATTATGAGATGTGCATGAAATCACGGAGATATAGGGGAAGGTATGAGAGGTGCGCAAAGGCACAGCGATATAGGGGATGTTATGGGAGGTGCGCGAATACAGGGCAATATAGGGGAAGGTATGTGAGGTGCACGAAGGCACAGCGATATAGGGGATGCTACGGGAGGTGTGTGAATACACAGTGATATAGGGGACGTTATGAGATGTGCATGAAAACGCAGCGATATTAGGGAAGATATAAGAGGTGCACAAAAACAAAGCGATACAGGAGAAGTTATGAGAGGTGTGTGAAAACACAGCGATATAGGGAAAGGAATGAGAGGTGCGCGAAAACAGGGCGATATAGGGGAAGGTATGAGAGGTGCGCGAAGGCAAAACGATATATGGGATTCTATTGGAGGTGCATGAATACACAGCGATATAGGGGACGTTATGAGATGTGCATAAAAACATGGCGATATAGGGGAAATTATGAGAGGTGCGCAAAAATACAGCACTATAGGAGAAGTTATGAGAGGTGAGTGAAAACACAGCGATATAGGGGGAGGTATGAAAGGTGCACGAAAACACAGCGATATAGGGGAAGGTATCGGAGGTGCTCGAAAACAGGGCGATGTAGGGGAAGGTATGACAGGAGTGTGAAGACACAGCAATATAGGGGATGCTATGAGAGGTGCGTGAAAACACAACAATATAGGGGAAGGTATGAGAGGTGTGGGAAAACAGGGCGATATAGGGGAAGGAATGAGGTGCGCGAAAACACGGCGATATAGGGGAAGGTATGAGAGGTGTGGGAAAACAGGGCGATATAGGGGAAGGAATGAGGTGCGCAAAAACACGGCGATATAGGGGAAATTATGAGAGGTGCGCGAAAACACGGCAATACAGGGGAATGTATCAGAGGTGCGAGAAAGCACAGCGATATAGGGGACGTTATGAGATGTGCATGAAAACACAGCGATATAGGGGAAGATATGAGAGGTACACGAAGGCACAGCGATATAGGGGATGCTTTGGAATGTGCGCGAAAACACAGTGATATAGGAGACGTTATGAGATGTTCATGAAAACATGCCGATATAGGGCAAGCTATGAGAGGTGCGCGAAAACGCGGCGATATGGGAGAATGTATCAGAGGTGCGAGAAAACACAGCGATATAGGGGAAGTAATGAGAGGAGCGAAAACATAGCGATCTAGGTGAAGACATGAGAGGTGCGCGAAGGCACGGCGATATAGGGGAAGCTATGAAAGGTGAGCAAAAACACGGCGATATAGGGGAAGCTCTGAGAGGTGTGCAATAACACAGTGATAAAGTTGAATCTATGGGATGTGTGCGAAAAGACAGCAATATAGGGGAAGGTATGGGAGGTGCGCAAGGCACAGCGATATAGGGGATGCTATGGGAGGTGCGTGAATACACGGCGATAAAGGGGACGTTATGAGATGTGCAGGAAGAAGCAGCGATATTAGGGAAGATATAAGAGGTTCACAAAAACACAGCGACATAGGAGAATGAATGGGAAGTGTGCGAAAACAGGGCGATATAGGCGAAGGTATGAGAAATGCGCGAAGGCACAGCAATATGTGGGAGGCTATGGGAGGTGCGCGACTACACAGTGATATAGGGGACGTTATGAGATGTGCATAAAAACACAGCGATATGGGGGAAGCTATGAGAGGTGAGCAATAACACAGCGATCAAGGTGAAGCTATGGGTTGTGCGCGAAAACAGGGATGTAGTCGAAGCTATGGGAGGTGCACGAAGACATAGCGATATCAGGGAAGGTATGGGAAATGCACGAAAACAGGGCGATATAGGGGAAGGTATGAGAGGTGCGCGAAGGCACAGTGATATAGGGGATGTTACGGAGGTGCGCGAATGCACAGCGATATAGGGGACGTTATGAGATGTGCATGAAAACACGGCAATATAGGGGAAGGTATGAGATGTATGCAAAAGTACAGCGATATAGGAGAACTTATGAGAGGTGCGTGAAAACACAGCGATATAGGGGAAGGTATGAGAGGTGCACAATAATACAGCGATATAGGGGAAGGTATGGGAGGTGCGCGAAAACAGGGCGATATAGGGAACGTTATGAGATTTCCATAAAAACACATCAAAATAGGGGAAGGTATGAGATGTGCGCAAAAATACAGCGATACAGGGGAAGGTATGAGAGGTGCGCAAAAACACAGCGATATAGGGGACGCTATGGGAGGTGCGTGAAAACACAGCGATATAGGGGAATGTATAAGAGGTGTGCAAAAACACAGCGATATCGGGGAAGTTATGGGAAGTGAGCGAAAACAGGGCGATATAGGGGAAGGTATGAGAAGTACGTGATGGCACAGTTATATAGGGGAGTTATGGGAGGTGCACGAATACACAGTGATATAGGGGACGTTATGAGATGTGCATGAAAACACAGCAATATAGGGGAAGTTATGAGAGGTGCACAAAAATACAGCGTTATAGCAGAATTTATGAGAGGTGCACGAAAACACAGCAATATTGGGGGAGGTATGGGAGGTGCGTGAAAACAGGGCGACATAGGGGATGAAATGAGAGGTGCGCGAAAACAGGGCAATATAGTGGAAGCTATGGGATGTGCGCGAAAACAGAGCGATATAGGGGAAGGTATGAGAGGTGCCTGAAAACACAGCAATATTGGGGAGGTTATGGGAAGTGAGCGAAAACAGGGCATATAGGGGAAGATATGAGAGGTTCGCGAAGGCACAGTGATATAGGGGGCTATGGGAAGTGCACGAATACACAGCGATATAGGGGACGTTATGAGATCTGCATGAAAACACGGCAATATGGGAGAAGGTATGAGAGGTGCGCAAAAATACAGCATTATAGCAGAATTTAAGAGAAGTGCGTGAAAACACAGTAATATAGGGCAAGGTATGAGAGGTGCAGGAAAACACAGCAATATAGGGGGAGGTATGGGAGGTGCGCGAAAACAGTGCGATATAGGGGAAGGTATGAGAGGTGCCCGAAATCACAGCGATATAGGGGACGCTATGGGACGTGCACGAATACACGGCGATATAGGGGAACTTATGAGAAGTGCGCGAAAACACGGCGATACAGGGGAATGTATCAGAGGTGCGAGAAAGCACAGCGATATAGGGGACGTTATGAGATGTGCGTGAAAATGCAGCGATATAGGGGAAGGTATGAGAGGTGTGTGAAAACAGGGCGATATAGGGGAAGGTATGAGAGGTGTGCGAAAACACCGGGATATAGGGGAAAGACATGAGAGGTGCGCAAAAACAGGGCAATATAGTGGAACCTATGTGATGTGCGCGAAAACAGGGCGATATAGGGGGATGTATCAGAGGTGCGAGAAAACACAGCGATATAGGGGACGCTCTGGGACGTGCGCAAAAAAACAGTGATATGGGAAAGGTATGAGAGGTGTGCGAGAACACGGCAATATAGGGGAAATTGTAAGAGTGCGCGAAAACATGGCAATACAGGAGAATGTATCAGAGGTGCGAGAAAACACAGCGATATAGGGGAAGTAATGATAGGAGCGAATACATAGCGATATAGGGGACGGTATGAGATGTGCATGAATACACGGCGATAGTCGGGAAACAATGACAGGTGTGCGAAAACACAGCGATATAGGGGAGTTATGAGAGGTGCGTGAAAGCACAGTATTATAGGGGAAGGTATGAGAGGTGCGCAAAAACAGGGCGATATAGGGGAGTTATGCGAGGTGCATGAAAACAGAGCGATATAGGGGACGTTATGAGATGTGCATGAAAACACGGAGATATAGGGGAAGATATGAGAGGTGCGCAAAGGCACAGCGATATAGGGGATGTTATGGGAGGTGCGCGAATACAAGGCCATATAGGAAAGGTATGTGAGGTGCACGAAGGCACAGCGATATAGGGGATGCAACGGGAGGTGCGTGAATACACAGCCATATAGGGGACGTTATGAGATGAGCATGAAAACGCAGCGATATTAGGGAAGATATAAGAGATGCACAAAAACACAGCAATATAGGAGAAGTTATGAGAGGTGTGTGAAAACACAGCGATATAGGGGAAGGAATGAGAGGTGCGTGAAAACAGGGCGATATAGGGGAAGGTATGAGAGGTGGGCGAAGGCACAGCGATATAGGGGATTCTATGGGAGGTGCGCGAATACACAGCGATATAGGGGACGTTATGAGATGTGCATAAAAACACGGCTATATAGGGGAAGTTATGAGAGGTGCGCAAAAATACAGCAATATAGGAGAAGTTATGAGAGGTGAGTGAAATCACAGCGATATAGGGGGAGGTATGAAAGGTGCACGAAAACACAGCGATATAGGGGAATTTATGGGAGGTGCTCGAAAACAGGGTGATATAGGGGAAGGTATGAGAGGAATGCGAAGACACAGCAATATATGGGATGCTATGGGAGGTGCGCGAAAACACAGTGATATAGGGGAAGACATGAGAGGTGCGTGAAAGTAGGGCAATATAGTGGAAGCTATGAGAGGTGAGCAATAACACAGCGATAAAGGTGCATCTATGGGACGTGCACAAAAACACAGCGATATAGGGGAAGGTATGAGAGGTGCGCAAGGCACAGCAATATAGGGGATGCTATGGGAGATGCGTGAATACACAACGATATACGGGACGTTATGAGATGTGCATGAAAACGCAGCGATATTAAGGAAGGTATGAGAGATTCACAAAAACGCAGCGATATAGGAGAATGAATGGGAGGTGCGCGAAAACAGGGCGATATAGGTGAAGGTATGAGAGGTGCGCGAAGGCACAGCAATATAGGGGAAGCTATGAGAGGTGTGCGAAAACACGGCGATATAGGGGACGGTATGAGATTTGTATGAAGACACAGCGATATAGGGGAAGACATGAGAGGTGCGCGAAAACAGGACAATATAGCGGAAGTTATGGGAGGTGTTCGAAAACAGGGCGATATAGGGGAAGGCATGAGAGGTGCGTGAAAACACAACGATATAGGAGAAGGTATGGGAGTTGAGCGAAAACGGCGATATAGGGGAAGGTATGAGAGGTGTGCGAAGGCACAGCAATATAGCGGATGCTATGGGAGGTGCGCGAAAACACAGTGATATAGGGGATGCTATGAGAGGTGCGCAAAAACAGGGCAATATAGTGGAAGCTATGGGATGTGCGCGAAAACACGGCGATACAGTGGAATGTATCAGAGGTGCGAGAAAACTCAGCGATATAGGGGACGCTATGGGACGTGCACGAAAACACAGTGATATAGGTGCATGAAAACACAGCGATATCGGGGAAGTTATGGGAAGTGAGCGAAAACACGGCGATATAGGGGAAGGTATGAGAGGTACGCGAAGGCACAGTTATATTGGGGATGCTATGGTAGGTGCGCGAATACACAGAGATATAGGAGACGTTATGAGATGTGCATGAAAACACGGCGAAATTGGGGAAGCCATGAGAGGTGTGCGAAAATACAGCGATATAGGGGTAGGTATGAGAGGTGCACGATAAACACAGCAATAAAGTGGAGGTATGGGAGGTGCGCGAAAACAGGGCGATATAAGTAAAGGTATTGGAAGTGCGCGAAAACAGGGCAATATAGTGGAAGGTATGAGAGCTGCCCGAAAACAGAGCGATATAGGCGACGCTATGGGACGTGCGCGAAAACACGGCGATACAGGGGAAATTATGAGAGGTGCGCGAAAACACGGCGATACAGGGGAATGTCTCAGAGGTATGAGAAAACACAGCGATATAAGAGAAGCAATGAGAGGAGTGAAAACATAGCAATATAGGTGAAGACATGAGATGTGCGCGAAAACATGGCGATATAGGGGAAGCTGTGAGAGGTGAGCAATAACACAGAGATAAAGGTGAAGTTATGGGATATGCGCGAAAAGACATCGATATAGGGGAAGGTATGAGAGGTGCGCGAAAACAGCGATGTAGGCGAAGCTATGGGAGGTGCGTGAAAGCACAGCGATATAGGTGACGGTATGAGATGTGCATGAATACACGGCGATAGTCGGGAAACAATGACAGGTGTGTGAAAACACAGCGATATAGGGGAAGTTATGCGAGGTGCATGAAAACACAGCGATATAGGGGACATTATGAGATGTGCATGAAATCACGGAGATATAGGGGAAGGTATGAGAGGTGCGCAAAGGCACAGCGATATAGGGGATGTTATGGGAGGTGCGCGAATACAGGGCAATATAGGGGAAGGTATGTGAGGTGCACGAAGGCACAGCGATATAGGGGATGCTACGGGAGGTGTGTGAATACACAGTGATATAGGGGACGTTATGAGATGTGCATGAAAACGCAGCGATATTAGGGAAGATATAAGACGTGCACAAAAACAAAGCGATACAGGAGAAGTTATGAGAGGTGTGTGAAAACACAGCGATATAGGGAAAGGAATGAGAGGTGCGCGAAAACAGGGCGATATAGGGGAAGGTATGAGAGGTGCGCGAAGGCAAAACGATATATGGGATTCTATTGGAGGTGCATGAATACACAGCGATATAGGGGACGTTATGAGATGTGCATAAAAACATGGCGATATAGGGGAAATTATGAGAGGTGCGCAAAAATACAGCACTATAGGAGAAGTTATGAGAGGTGAGTGAAAACACAGCGATATAGGGGGAGGTATGAAAGGTGCACGAAAACACAGCGATATAGGGGAAGGTATCGGAGGTGCTCGAAAACAGGGCGATGTAGGGGAAGGTATGACAGGAGTGTGAAGACACAGCAATATAGGGGATGCTATGAGAGGTGCGTGAAAACACAACAATATAGGGGAAGGTATGAGAGGTGTGGGAAAACAGGGCGATATAGGGGAAGGAATGAGGTGCGCGAAAACACGGCGATATAGGGGAAGGTATGAGAGGTGTGGGAAAACAGGGCGATATAGGGGAAGGAATGAGGTGCGCAAAAACACGGCGATATAGGGGAAATTATGAGAGGTGCGCGAAAACATGGCGATATAGGGGAAATTATGAGAGGTGCGCAAAAATACAGCACTATAGGAGAAGTTATGAGAGGTGAGTGAAAACACAGCGATATAGGGGAAGCTGTGAGAGGTGTGCAATAATACAGCGACAAAGTTGAATCTATGGGATGTGCGCGAAAAGACAGCGATATAGGGGAAGGTATGAGAGCTGCGCAAGGCACAGCGATATAGGGGATGCTATGGGAGGTGCGTGAAAACACAGCGATACAGGGGACGTTATGAGATGTGCATTAAAACACAGAGATATTAGGGAAGATATAAGAGGTGCACAAAAACACAGCGATATAGGAGAAGTTATGAGAGCTGTGTGAAAACACAGCGATATAGTGGAAGGTATGAGAGGTGCACGAAAACATAGTGATATAGGAGAAGAAATGAGAGGTGCACAAAGGCACAGCGATATAGGGGATTCTATGGGAGGTGCGCGAATACACAGCGATATAGGGGACGTTATGAGATGTGCATAAAAACACGGCGATATAGGGGAAGTTATGAGAGGTGAGTGAAAACACAGCGATATAGGAGGAGGTATGAAAGGTGCACGAAAACACAGCGATATAGGGGAAGGTATGGGAGGTGCTCGAAAACAGGGTGATATAGGGGAAGGTATGAGATGAGTGTGAAGACACAGCAATATAGGGGATGCTATGGGAGGTACGCGAAAACACAGTGATATAGGGGAAGACATGAGAGGTGCGTGAAAGCAGGACAATATAATGGAAGCTATGAGAGGTGAGCAAAAACACGGTGATATAGGGGACGTTATGAGATGTGCATGAAAACATGGCAATATAGGGGAAGGTATGAGAGGTGCCCGAAAACACCGCGTTATAGGGGACGCTATGTGATGTGCGCGAAAACACGGCGATATAGGGGAAATTATGAGAGGTGCGCGAAAACACGGCGATACAGGGGAAGCTCTGAGAGGTGTGCAATAACACAGTGATAAAGGTGAATCTATGGGATGTGTGCGAAAAGACAGCGATATAGGGGAAGGTATGGGAGGTGCGCAAAGCACAGCGATATAGGGGATGCTATGGGAGGTGCGTGAATACACAGCGATATACGGGACGTTATGAGATGTGCATGAAAACGCAGCGATATTAGGGAAGTTATGAGAGGTTCACAAAAGCAAGGCGACATAGGAGAATGAATGGGAAGTGTGCGAAAACAGGGCGATATAGGGGAAGGTATGAGAAGTGCGCGAAGGCACAGCAATATGTGGGAGGCTATGGGAGGTGCGAGACTACACAGTAATATAGGGGACGTTATGAGATGTGCATAAAAACATAGCGATATAGGGGAAGTTATGAGAGGTGCGCAAAAATGCAGCAATATAGTAGAAGTTATGAGAGGTGCGTGAAAACACCGCGTTATAGGGGACGCTATGTGATGTGCGCGAAAACACGGCGATATAGGGGAAATTATGAGAGGTGCGCGAAAACACGGCGATACAGGGGAAGCTCTGAGAGGTGTGCAATAACACAGTGATAAAGGTGAATCTATGGGATGTGTGCGAAAAGACAGCGATATAGGGGAAGGTATGGGAGGTGCGCAAGGCACAGCGATATAGGGGATGCTATGGGAGGTGCGTGAATACACAGCGATATACGGGACGTTATGAGATGTGCATGAAAACGCAGCGATATTAGGGAAGGTATGAGAGGTTCACAAAAGCAAGGCGACATAGGAGAATGAATGGGAAGTGTGCGAAAACAGGGCGATATAGGGGAAGGTATGAGAAGTGTGCGAAGGCACAGCAATATGTGGGAGGCTATGGGAGGTGCGAGACTACACAGTAATATAGGGGACGTTATGAGATGTGCATAAAAACATAGCGATATAGGGGAAGTTATGAGAGGTGCACAAAAATGCAGCAATATAGTAGAAGTTATGAGAGGTGCGTGAAAACACAGCGATATAAGGGAAGGCATGAGAGGTACGCGAAGGCACAGTTATATAGGGGTGCTATGGGAGGTGCACGAATACACAGGGATATAGGGGACATTATGTGATGTGCATGAAAACACGGCAATATAGGGGAAGGTATGAGAGGTGCCCGAAAACACCGCGTTATAGGGGACGTTATAGGACGTGCGCGAAAACACGGCGATATAGGGCAAATTATGAGAGGTGCGCGAAAACACGGCGATACAGGGGAGTGTATCAGAGGTGCGTGAAAACACAGCGATATAGGGGAAGTAATGAGAGGAGCGAAAACATAGCGATCTAGGTGAAGACATGAGAGGTGCGCGAAGGCACGGCGATATAGGGGAAGCTATGAAAGGTGAGCAAAAACACGGCGATATAGGGGAAGCTCTGAGAGGTGTGCAATAACACAGTGATAAAGTTGAATCTATGGGATGTGTGCGAAAAGACAGCAATATAGGGGAAGGTATGGGAGGTGCGCAAGGCACAGCGATATAGGGGATGCTATGGGAGGTGCGTGAATACACGGCGATAAAGGGGACGTTATGAGATGTGCAGGAAGAAGCAGCGATATTAGGGAAGATATAAGAGGTTCACAAAAACACAGCGACATAGGAGAATGAATGGGAAGTGTGCGAAAACAGGGCGATATAGGCGAAGGTATGAGAAATGCGCGAAGGCACAGCAATATGTGGGAGGCTATGGGAGGTGCGCGACTACACAGTGATATAGGGGACGTTATGAGATGTGCATAAAAACACAGCGATATGGGGGAAGCTATGAGAGGTGAGCAATAACACAGCGATCAAGGTGAAGCTATGGGTTGTGCGCGAAAACAGGGATGTAGTCGAAGCTATGGGAGGTGCACGAAGACATAGCGATATCAGGGAAGGTATGGGAAATGCACGAAAACAGGGCGATATAGGGGAAGGTATGAGAGGTGCGCGAAGGCACAGTGATATAGGGGATGTTACGGAGGTGCGCGAATGCACAGCGATATAGGGGACGTTATGAGATGTGCATGAAAACACGGCAATATAGGGGAAGGTATGAGATGTATGCAAAAGTACAGCGATATAGGAGAACTTATGAGAGGTGCGTGAAAACACAGCGATATAGGGGAAGGTATGAGAGGTGCACAATAATACAGCGATATAGGGGAAGGTATGGGAGGTGCGCGAAAACAGGGCGATATAGGGAACGTTATGAGATTTCCATAAAAACACATCAAAATAGGGGAAGGTATGAGATGTGCGCAAAAATACAGCGATACAGGGGAAGGTATGAGAGGTGCGCAAAAACACAGCGATATAGGGGACGCTATGGGAGGTGCGTGAAAACACAGCGATATAGGGGAATGTATAAGAGGTGTGCAAAAACACAGCGATATCGGGGAAGTTATGGGAAGTGAGCGAAAACAGGGCGATATAGGGGAAGGTATGAGAAGTACGTGATGGCACAGTTATATAGGGGAGTTATGGGAGGTGCACGAATACACAGTGATATAGGGGACGTTATGAGATGTGCATGAAAACACAGCAATATAGGGGAAGTTATGAGAGGTGCACAAAAATACAGCGTTATAGCAGAATTTATGAGAGGTGCACGAAAACACAGCAATATTGGGGGAGGTATGGGAGGTGCGTGAAAACAGGGCGACATAGGGGATGAAATGAGAGGTGCGCGAAAACAGGGCAATATAGTGGAAGCTATGGGATGTGCGCGAAAACAGAGCGATATAGGGGAAGGTATGAGAGGTGCCTGAAAACACAGCAATATTGGGGAGGTTATGGGAAGTGAGCGAAAACAGGGCATATAGGGGAAGATATGAGAGGTTCGCGAAGGCACAGTGATATAGGGGGCTATGGGAAGTGCACGAATACACAGCGATATAGGGGACGTTATGAGATCTGCATGAAAACACGGCAATATGGGAGAAGGTATGAGAGGTGCGCAAAAATACAGCATTATAGCAGAATTTAAGAGAAGTGCGTGAAAACACAGTAATATAGGGCAAGGTATGAGAGGTGCAGGAAAACACAGCAATATAGGGGGAGGTATGGGAGGTGCGCGAAAACAGTGCGATATAGGGGAAGGTATGAGAGGTGCCCGAAATCACAGCGATATAGGGGACGCTATGGGACGTGCACGAATACACGGCGATATAGGGGAACTTATGAGAAGTGCGCGAAAACACGGCGATACAGGGGAATGTATCAGAGGTGCGAGAAAGCACAGCGATATAGGGGACGTTATGAGATGTGCGTGAAAATGCAGCGATATAGGGGAAGGTATGAGAGGTGTGTGAAAACAGGGCGATATAGGGGAAGGTATGAGAGGTGTGCGAAAACACCGGGATATAGGGGAAAGACTTGAGAGGTGCGCAAAAACAGGGCAATATAGTGGAACCTATGTGATGTGCGCGAAAACAGGGCGATATAGGGGGATGTATCAGAGGTGCGAGAAAACACAGCGATATAGGGGACGCTCTGGGACGTGCGCAAAAAAACAGTGTTATGGGGAAGGTATGAGAGGTGTGCGAGAACACGGCAATATAGGGGAAATTGTAAGAGTGCGCGAAAACATGGCAATACAGGAGAATGTATCAGAGGTGCGAGAAAACACAGCGATATAGGGGAAGTAATGATAGGAGCGAATACATAGCGATATAGGGGACGGTATGAGATGTGCATGAATACACGGCGATAGTCGGGAAACAATGACAGGTGTGCGAAAACACAGCGATATAGGGGAGTTATGAGAGGTGCGTGAAAGCACAGTATTATAGGGGAAGGTATGAGAGGTGCGCAAAAACAGGGCGATATAGGGGAGTTATGCGAGGTGCATGAAAACAGAGCGATATAGGGGACGTTATGAGATGTGCATGAAAACGCAGCGATTTTAGGGAAGGTATGAGAGGTTCACAAAAGCACAGTGACATAGGAGACTGAATGGGAAGTGTGCGAAAACAGGGCGATATAGATGAAGGTATGAGAAGTGCGCGAAGGCACAGCAATATGTGGGAGGCTATGGGAGGTGCGAGACTACACAGTGATATAGGGGACGTTATGAGATGTGCATGAAAACATGGCAATATAGGGGAAGGTATGAGAGGTGCCCGAAAACACCGCGTTATAGGGGACGCTATGTGATGTGCGCGAAAACACGGCGATATAGGGGAAATTATGAGAGGTGCGCGAAAACACGGCGATACAGGGGAAGCTCTGAGAGGTGTGCAATAACACAGTGATAAAGGTGAATCTATGGGATGTGTGCGAAAAGACAGCGATATAGGGGAAGGTATGGGAGGTGCGCAAAGCACAGCGATATAGGGGATGCTATGGGAGGTGCGTGAATACACAGCGATATACGGGACGTTATGAGATGTGCATGAAAACGCAGCGATATTAGGGAAGTTATGAGAGGTTCACAAAAGCAAGGCGACATAGGAGAATGAATGGGAAGTGTGCGAAAACAGGGCGATATAGGGGAAGGTATGAGAAGTGCGCGAAGGCACAGCAATATGTGGGAGGCTATGGGAGGTGCGAGACTACACAGTAATATAGGGGACGTTATGAGATGTGCATAAAAACATAGCGATATAGGGGAAGTTATGAGAGGTGCGCAAAAATGCAGCAATATAGTAGAAGTTATGAGAGGTGCGTGAAAACACCGCGTTATAGGGGACGCTATGTGATGTGCGCGAAAACACGGCGATATAGGGGAAATTATGAGAGGTGCGCGAAAACACGGCGATACAGGGGAAGCTCTGAGAGGTGTGCAATAACACAGTGATAAAGGTGAATCTATGGGATGTGTGCGAAAAGACAGCGATATAGGGGAAGGTATGGGAGGTGCGCAAGGCACAGCGATATAGGGGATGCTATGGGAGGTGCGTGAATACACAGCGATATACGGGACGTTATGAGATGTGCATGAAAACGCAGCGATATTAGGGAAGGTATGAGAGGTTCACAAAAGCAAGGCGACATAGGAGAATGAATGGGAAGTGTGCGAAAACAGGGCGATATAGGGGAAGGTATGAGAAGTGTGCGAAGGCACAGCAATATGTGGGAGGCTATGGGAGGTGCGAGACTACACAGTAATATAGGGGACGTTATGAGATGTGCATAAAAACATAGCGATATAGGGGAAGTTATGAGAGGTGCACAAAAATGCAGCAATATAGTAGAAGTTATGAGAGGTGCGTGAAAACACAGCGATATAAGGGAAGGCATGAGAGGTACGCGAAGGCACAGTTATATAGGGGTGCTATGGGAGGTGCACGAATACACAGGGATATAGGGGACATTATGTGATGTGCATGAAAACACGGCAATATAGGGGAAGGTATGAGAGGTGCCCGAAAACACCGCGTTATAGGGGACGCTATAGGACGTGCGCGAAAACACGGCGATATAGGGCAAATTATGAGAGGTGCGCGAAAACACGGCGATACAGGGGAGTGTATCAGAGGTGCGTGAAAACACAGCGATATAGGGGAAGTAATGAGAGGAGCGAAAACATAGCGATCTAGGTGAAGACATGAGAGGTGCGCGAAGGCACGGCGATATAGGGGAAGCTATGAAAGGTGAGCAAAAACACGGCGATATAGGGGAAGCTCTGAGAGGTGTGCAATAACACAGTGATAAAGTTGAATCTATGGGATGTGTGCGAAAAGACAGCAATATAGGGGAAGGTATGGGAGGTGCGCAAGGCACAGCGATATAGGGGATGCTATGGGAGGTGCGTGAATACACGGCGATAAAGGGGACGTTATGAGATGTGCAGGAAGAAGCAGCGATATTAGGGAAGATATAAGAGGTTCACAAAAACACAGCGACATAGGAGAATGAATGGGAAGTGTGCGAAAATAGGGCGATATAGGCGAAGGTATGAGAAATGCGCGAAGGCACAGCAATATGTGGGAGGCTATGGGAGGTGCGCGACTACACAGTGATATAGGGGACATTATGAGATGTGCATAAAAACACAGCGATATGGGGGAAGCTATGAGAGGTGAGCAATAACACAGCGATCAAGGTGAAGCTATGGGTTGTGCGCGAAAACAGGGATGTAGTCGAAGCTATGGGAGGTGCACGAAGACATAGCGATATCAGGGAAGGTATGGGAAATGCACGAAAACAGGGCGATATAGGGGAAGGTATGAGAGGTGCGCGAAGGCACAGTGATATAGGGGATGTTACGGAGGTGCGCGAATGCACAGCGATATAGGGGACGTTATGAGATGTGCATGAAAACACGGCAATATAGGGGAAGGTATGAGATGTATGCAAAAGTACAGCGATATAGGAGAACTTATGAGAGGTGCGTGAAAACACAGCGATATAGGGGAAGGTATGAGAGGTGCACAATAATACAGCGATATAGGGGAAGGTATGGGAGGTGCGCGAAAACAGGGCGATATAGGGAACGTTATGAGATTTCCATAAAAACACATCAAAATAGGGGAAGGTATGAGATGTGCGCAAAAATACAGCGATACAGGGGAAGGTATGAGAGGTGCGCAAAAACACAGCGATATAGGGGACGCTATGGGAGGTGCGTGAAAACACAGCGATATAGGGGAATGTATAAGAGGTGTGCAAAAACACAGCGATATCGGGGAAGTTATGGGAAGTGAGCGAAAACAGGGCGATATAGGGGAAGGTATGAGAAGTACGTGATGGCACAGTTATATAGGGGAGTTATGGGAGGTGCACGAATACACAGTGATATAGGGGACGTTATGAGATGTGCATGAAAACACAGCAATATAGGGGAAGTTATGAGAGGTGCACAAAAATACAGCGTTATAGCAGAATTTATGAGAGGTGCACGAAAACACAGCAATATTGGGGGAGGTATGGGAGGTGCGTGAAAACAGGGCGACATAGGGGATGAAATGAGAGGTGCGCGAAAACAGGGCAATATAGTGGAAGCTATGGGATGTGCGCGAAAACAGAGCGATATAGGCAAGGTATGAGAGGTGCCTGAAAACACAGCAATATTGGGGAGGTTATGGGAAGTGAGCGAAAACAGGGCATATAGGGGAAGATATGAGAGGTTCGCGAAGGCACAGTGATATAGGGGGCTATGGGAAGTGCACGAATACACAGCGATATAGGGGACGTTATGAGATCTGCATGAAAACACGGCAATATGGGAGAAGGTATGAGAGGTGCGCAAAAATACAGCATTATAGCAGAATTTAAGAGAAGTGCGTGAAAACACAGTAATATAGGGCAAGGTATGAGAGGTGCAGGAAAACACAGCAATATAGGGGGAGGTATGGGAGGTGCGCGAAAACAGTGCGATATAGGGGAAGGTATGAGAGGTGCCCGAAATCACAGCGATATAGGGGACGCTATGGGACGTGCACGAATACACGGCGATATAGGGGAACTTATGAGAAGTGCGCGAAAACACGGCGATACAGGGGAATGTATCAGAGGTGCGAGAAAGCACAGCGATATAGGGGACGTTATGAGATGTGCGTGAAAATGCAGCGATATAGGGGAAGGTATGAGAGGTGTGTGAAAACAGGGCGATATAGGGGAAGGTATGAGAGGTGTGCGAAAACACCGGGATATAGGGGAAAGACATGAGAGGTGCGCAAAAACAGGGCAATATAGTGGAACCTATGTGATGTGCGCGAAAACAGGGCGATATAGGGGGATGTATCAGAGGTGCGAGAAAACACAGCGATATAGGGGACGCTCTGGGACGTGCGCAAAAAAACAGTGTTATGGGGAAGGTATGAGAGGTGTGCGAGAACACGGCAATATAGGGGAAATTGTAAGAGTGCGCGAAAACATGGCAATACAGGAGAATGTATCAGAGGTGCGAGAAAACACAGCGATATAGGGGAAGTAATGATAGGAGCGAATACATAGCGATATAGGGGACGGTATGAGATGTGCATGAATACACGGCGATAGTCGGGAAACAATGACAGGTGTGCGAAAACACAGCGATATAGGGGAGTTATGAGAGGTGCGTGAAAGCACAGTATTATAGGGGAAGGTATGAGAGGTGCGCAAAAACAGGGCGATATAGGGGAGTTATGCGAGGTGCATGAAAACAGAGCGATATAGGGGACGTTATGAGATGTGCATGAAAACACGGAGATATAGGGGAAGATATGAGAGGTGCGCAAAGGCACAGCGATATAGGGGATGTTATGGGAGGTGCGCGAATACAAGGCCATATAGGAAAGGTATGTGAGGTGCACGAAGGCACAGCGATATAGGGGATGCAACGGGAGGTGCGTGAATACACAGCCATATAGGGGACGTTATGAGATGAGCATGAAAACGCAGCGATATTAGGGAAGATATAAGAGATGCACAAAAACACAGCAATATAGGAGAAGTTATGAGAGGTGTGTGAAAACACAGCGATATAGGGGAAGGAATGAGAGGTGCGTGAAAACAGGGCGATATAGGGGAAGGTATGAGAGGTGGGCGAAGGCACAGCGATATAGGGGATTCTATGGGAGGTGCGCGAATACACAGCGATATAGGGGACGTTATGAGATGTGCATAAAAACACGGCTATATAGGGGAAGTTATGAGAGGTGCGCAAAAATACAGCAATATAGGAGAAGTTATGAGAGGTGAGTGAAATCACAGCGATATAGGGGGAGGTATGAAAGGTGCACGAAAACACAGCGATATAGGGGAATTTATGGGAGGTGCTCGAAAACAGGGTGATATAGGGGAAGGTATGAGAGGAATGCGAAGACACAGCAATATATGGGATGCTATGGGAGGTGCGCGAAAACACAGTGATATAGGGGAAGACATGAGAGGTGCGTGAAAGTAGGGCAATATAGTGGAAGCTATGAGAGGTGAGCAATAACACAGCGATAAAGGTGCATCTATGGGACGTGCACAAAAACACAGCGATATAGGGGAAGGTATGAGAGGTGCGCAAGGCACAGCAATATAGGGGATGCTATGGGAGATGCGTGAATACACAACGATATACGGGACGTTATGAGATGTGCATGAAAACGCAGCGATATTAAGGAAGGTATGAGAGATTCACAAAAACGCAGCGATATAGGAGAATGAATGGGAGGTGCGCGAAAACAGGGCGATATAGGTGAAGGTATGAGAGGTGCGCGAAGGCACAGCAATATAGGGGAAGCTATGAGAGGTGTGCGAAAACACGGCGATATAGGGGACGGTATGAGATTTGTATGAAGACACAGCGATATAGGGGAAGACATGAGAGGTGCGCGAAAACAGGACAATATAGCGGAAGTTATGGGAGGTGTTCGAAAACAGGGCGATATAGGGGAAGGCATGAGAGGTGCGTGAAAACACAACGATATAGGAGAAGGTATGGGAGTTGAGCGAAAACGGCGATATAGGGGAAGGTATGAGGTGTGTGCGAAGGCACAGCAATATAGCGGATGCTATGGGAGGTGCGCGAAAACACAGTGATATAGGGGATGCTATGAGAGGTGCGCAAAAACAGGGCAATATAGTGGAAGCTATGGGATGTGCGCGAAAACACGGCGATACAGTGGAATGTATCAGAGGTGCGAGAAAACTCAGCGATATAGGGGACGCTATGGGACGTGCACGAAAACACAGTGATATAGGGGAAGTAATGAGAGGAGCGAAAACATACCGATGTCAGCGAAGCTATGGGAGTTGCGCGAAAACACAACGATATAGGGGACGGTATGAGATGTGAATGAATACACGGCGATATTGGGGAAGCCATGAGAGGTGCGCAAAAACACAGCGATATAGGGGAAGGTATGAGAGGCGTGCAAAAACACAGCGATATAGGAGAAGTTATGAGAGGTGGGTGACAACACAGCAATATAGTTGAAGGTATGAGAGGTGCATGAAAACACAGCGATATCGGGGAAGTTATGGGAAGTGAGCGAAAACACGGCGATATAGGGGAAGGTATGAGAGGTACGCGAAGGCACAGTTATATTGGGGATGCTATGGTAGGTGCGCGAATACACAGAGATATAGGAGACGTTATGAGATGTGCATGAAAACACGGCGAAATTGGGGAAGCCATGAGAGGTGTGCGAAAATACAGCGATATAGGGGTAGGTATGAGAGGTGCACGATAAACACAGCAATAAAGTGGAGGTATGAGAGGTGCGCGAAAACACGGCGATACAGGGGAATGTCTCAGAGGTATGAGAAAACACAGCGATATAAGAGAAGCAATGAGAGGAGTGAAAACATAGCAATATAGGTGAAGACATGAGATGTGCGCGAAAACATGGCGATATAGGGGAAGCTGTGAGAGGTGAGCAATAACACAGAGATAAAGGTGAAGTTATGGGATATGCGCGAAAAGACATCGATATAGGGGAAGGTATGAGAGGTGCGCGAAAACAGCGATGTAGGCGAAGCTATGGGAGGTGCGTGAAAGCACAGCGATATAGGTGACGGTATGAGATGTGCATGAATACACGGCGATAGTCGGGAAACAATGACAGGTGTGTGAAAACACAGCGATATAGGGGAAGTTATGCGAGGTGCATGAAAACACAGCGATATAGGGGACATTATGAGATGTGCATGAAATCACGGAGATATAGGGGAAGGTATGAGAGGTGCGCAAAGGCACAGCGATATAGGGGATGTTATGGGAGGTGCGCGAATACAGGGCAATATAGGGGAAGGTATGTGAGGTGCACGAAGGCACAGCGATATAGGGGATGCTACGGGAGGTGTGTGAATACACAGTGATATAGGGGACGTTATGAGATGTGCATGAAAACGCAGCGATATTAGGGAAGATATAAGACGTGCACAAAAACAAAGCGATACAGGAGAAGTTATGAGAGGTGTGTGAAAACACAGCGATATAGGGAAAGGAATGAGAGGTGCGCGAAAACAGGGCGATATAGGGGAAGGTATGAGAGGTGCGCGAAGGCAAAACGATATATGGGATTCTATTGGAGGTGCATGAATACACAGCGATATAGGGGACGTTATGAGATGTGCATAAAAACATGGCGATATAGGGGAAATTATGAGAGGTGCGCAAAAATACAGCACTATAGGAGAAGTTATGAGAGGTGAGTGAAAACACAGCGATATAGGGGGAGGTATGAAAGGTGCACGAAAACACAGCGATATAGGGCAAGGTATCGGAGGTGCTCGAAAACAGGGCGATGTAGGGGAAGGTATGACAGGAGTGTGAAGACACAGCAATATAGGGGATGCTATGAGAGGTGCGTGAAAACACAACAATATAGGGGAAGGTATGAGAGGTGTGGGAAAACAGGGCGATATAGGGGAAGGAATGAGGTGCGCAAAAACACGGCGATATAGGGGAAATTATGAGAGGTGCGCGAAAACACGGCAATACAGGGGAATGTATCAGAGGTGCGAGAAAGCACAGCGATATAGGGGACGTTATGAGATGTGCATGAAAACACAGCGATATAGGGGAAGATATGAGAGGTACACGAAGGCACAGCGATATAGGGGATGCTTTGGAATGTGCGCGAAAACACAGTGATATAGGAGACGTTATGAGATGTTCATGAAAACATGCCGATATAGGGCAAGCTATGAGAGGTGCGCGAAAACGCGGCAATATGGGAGAATGTATCAGAGGTGCGAGAAAACACAGCGATATAGGGGAAGTAATGAGAGGAGCGAAAACATAGCGATCTAGGTGAAGACATGAGAGGTGCGCGAAAACACGGCAATATAGGGGAAGCTACGAGAGGTAAGCAAAAACACGGCGATATAGGGGAAGCTGTGAGAGGTGTGCAATAATACAGCGACAAAGTTGAATCTATGGGATGTGCGCGAAAAGACAGCGATATAGGGGAAGGTATGAGAGCTGCGCAAGGCACAGCGATATAGGGGATGCTATGGGAGGTGCGTGAAAACACAGCGATACAGGGGACGTTATGAGATGTGCATTAAAACACAGAGATATTAGGGAAGATATAAGAGGTGCACAAAAACACAGCGATATAGGAGAAGTTATGAGAGCTGTGTGAAAACACAGCGATATAGTGGAAGGTATGAGAGGTGCACGAAAACATAGTGATATAGGAGAAGAAATGAGAGGTGCACAAAGGCACAGCGATATAGGGGATTCTATGGGAGGTGCGCGAATACACAGCGATATAGGGGACGTTATGAGATGTGCATAAAAACACGGCGATATAGGGGAAGTTATGAGAGGTGAGTGAAAACAGGGTGATATAGGGGAAGGTATGAGATGAGTGTGAAGACACAGCAATATAGGGGATGCTATGGGAGGTACGCGAAAACACAGTGATATAGGGGAAGACATGAGAGGTGCGTGAAAGCAGGACAATATAATGGAAGCTATGAGAGGTGAGCAAAAACACGGTGATATAGGGGAAGCTATGAGAGGTGAGCAATAACACAGCGATAAAGGTGAATCTATGGGATGTGCGCAAAAACACAGCTATATAGGGGAAAGTATGAGAGGTGCGCAAGGCACAACGATATAGGGGATGCTATGGGAGGTGCGTGAATACACAGCGATATACGGGACGTTATGAGATGTGCATGAAAACGCAGCGATTTTAGGGAAGGTATGAGAGGTTCACAAAAGCACAGTGACATAGGAGACTGAATGGGAAGTGTGCGAAAACAGGGCGATATAGATGAAGGTATGAGAAGTGCGCGAAGGCACAGCAATATGTGGGAGGCTATGGGAGGTGCGAGACTACACAGTAATATAGGGGACGTTATGAGATGTGCATAAAAACATAGCGATATAGGGGAAGTTATGAGAGGTGCGCAAAAATGCAGCAATATAGTAGAAGTTATGAGAGGTGCGTGAAAACACAGCGATATAAGGGAAGGCATGAGAGGTACGCGAAGGCACAGTTATATAGGGGTGCTATGGGAGGTGCACGAATACACAGGGATATAGGGGACATTATGAGATGTGCATGAAAACACGGCAATATAGGGGAAGGTATGAGAGGTGCCCGAAAACACCGCGTTATAGGGGACGCTATAGGACGTGCGCGAAAACACGGCGATATAGGGGAAATTATGAGAGGTGCGCGAAAACACGGCGATACAGGGGAGTGTATCAGAGGTGCGTGAAAACACAGCGATATGGGGGAAGTAATGAGAGGAGCGAAAACATAGCGATCTAGGTGAAGACATGAGAGGTGCGCGAAGACACGGTGATATAGCGGAAGCTATGAAAGGTGAGCAAAAACACGGCGATATAGGGGAAGCTCTGAGAGGTGTGCAATAACACAGTGATAAAGTTGAATCTATGGGATGTGTGCGAAAAGACAGCAATATAGGGGAAGGTATGGGAGGTGCGCAAGGCACAGCGATATAGGGGATGCTATGGGAGGTGCGTGAATACACAGCGATATAGGGGACGTTATGAGATGTGCAGGAAGAAGCAGCAATATGAGGGAAGATATAAGAGGTTCACAAAAACACAGCGACATAGGAGAATGAATGGGAAGTGTGCGAAAACAGGGCGATATAGGCGAAGGTATGAGAAGTGCGCGAAGGCACAGCAATATGTGGGAGGCTATGGGAGGTGCGAGACTACACAGTGATATAGGGGACGTTATGAAATGTGCATAAAAACACAGCGATACAGGGGAATTTATGAGAGGTGCGCAAAAATGCAGCAATATAGGAGAAGTTATGAGAGGTGCGTGAAAACACAGCGATATAGGGGAAGGCATGAGAGGTACGCGAAGGCACAGTTATATAGGGGTGCTATGGGAGGTGCACGAATACACAGAGATATAGGGGACGTTATGAGATGTGCATGAAAACACGGCAATATAGGGGAAGGTATGAGAGGTGCCCGAAAACACCGCGTTATAGGGGACGCTACGGGACGTGCGCGAAAACACGGCGATATAGGGCAAATTATGAGAGGTGCGCAAAAACACGGCGATACAGGGGAGTGTATCAGAGGTGCGTGAAAACACAGCGATATAGGGGAAGTAATGAGAGGAGCGAAAACATAGCGATCTAGGTGAAGACATGAGAGGTGCGCGAAGGCACGGCGATATTGGGGAAGCTATGAAAGGTGAGCAAAAACACGGCGATATAGGGGAAGCTCTGAGAGGTGTGCAATAACACAGTGATAAAGTTGAATCTATGGGATGTGTGCGAAAAGACAGCGATATAGGGGAAGGTATGGGAGGTGCGCAAGGCACAGCGATATAGGGGATGCTATGGGAGGTGCGTGAATACACGGCGATAAAGGGGACGTTATGAGATGTGCAGGAAGAAGCAGCGATATTAGGGAAGATATAAGAGGTTCACAAAAACACAGCGACATAGGAGAATGAATGGGAAGTGTGCGAAAACAGGGCGATATAGGCGAAGGTATGAGAAATGCGCGAAGGCACAGCAATATGTGGGAGGCTATGGGAGGTGCGCGACTACACAGTGATATAGGGGACGTTATGAGATGTGCATAAAAACACAGCGATATGGGGGAAGCTATGAGAGGTGAGCAATAACACAGCGATCAAGGTGAAGCTATGGGTTGTGCGCGAAAACAGGGATGTAGTCGAAGCCATGGGAGGTGCACGAAGACATAGCGATATCAGGGAAGGTATGGGAAATGCACGAAAACAGGGCGATATAGGGGAAGGTATGAGAGGTGCGCGAAGGCACAGTGATATAGGGGATGTTACGGAGGTGCGCGAATGCACAGCGATATAGGGGACGTTATGAGATGTGCATGAAAACACGGCAATATAGGGGAAGGTATGAGATGTATGCAAAAGTACAGCGATATAGGAGAACTTATGAGAGGTGCGTGAAAACACAGCGATATAGGGGAAGGTATGAGAGGTGCACAATAATACAGCGATATAGGGGAAGGTATGGGAGGTGTGCGAAAACAGGGCGATATAGGGAACGTTATGAGATTTCCATAAAAACACATCAAAATAGGGGAAGGTATGAGATGTGCGCAAAAATACAGCGATACAGGGGAAGGTATGAGAGGTGCGCAAAAACACAGCGATATAGGGGACGCTATGGGAGGTGCGTGAAAACACAGCGATATAGGGGAATGTATAAGAGGTGTGCAAAAACACAGCGATATCGGGGAAGTTATGGGAAGTGAGCGAAAACAGGGCGATATAGGGGAAGGTATGAGAAGTACGTGATGGCACAGTTATATAGGGGAGTTATGGGAGGTGCACGAATACACAGTGATATAGGGGACGTTATGAGATGTGCATGAAAACACAGCAATATAGGGGAAGTTATGAGAGGTGCACAAAAATACAGCGTTATAGCAGAATTTATGAGAGGTGCACGAAAACACAGCAATATTGGGGGAGGTATGGGAGGTGCGTGAAAACAGGGCGACATAGGGGATGAAATGAGAGGTGCGCGAAAACAGGGCAATATAGTGGAAGCTATGGGATGTGCGCGAAAACAGAGCGATATAGGGGAAGGTATGAGAGGTGCCTGAAAACACAGCAATATCGGGGAAGTTATGAGAGGTGTGTGAAAACACAGCGATATAGGGGAAGGAATGAGAGGTGCGTGAAAACAGGGCGATATAGGGGAAGGTATGAGAGGTGGGCGAAGGCACAGCGATATAGGGGATTCTATGGGAGATGCGCGAATACACAGCGATATAGGGGACGTTATGAGATGTGCATAAAAACACGGCTATATAGGGGAAGTTATGAGAGGTGCGCAAAAATACAGCAATATAGGAGAAGTTATGAGAGGTGAGTGAAATCACAGCGATATAGGGGGAGGTATGAAAGGTGCACGAAAACACAGCGATATAGGGGAATTTATGGGAGGTGCTCGAAAACAGGGTGATATAGGGGAAGGTATGAGAGGAATGCGAAGACACAGCAATATATGGGATGCTATGGGAGGTGCGCGAAAACACAGTGATATAGGGGAAGACATGAGAGGTGCGTGAAAGTAGGGCAATATAGTGGAAGCTATGAGAGGTGAGCAATAACACAGCGATAAAGGTGCATCTATGGGATGTGCACAAAAACACAGCGATATAGGGGAAGGTATGAGAGGTGAGCAAGGCACAGCAATATAGGGGATGCTATGGGAGATGCGTGAATACACAACGATATACGGGACGTTATGAGATGTGCATGAAAACGCAGCGATATTAAGGAAGGTATGAGAGATTCACAAAAACGCAGCGATATAGGAGAATGAATGGGAGGTGCGCGAAAACAGGGCGATATAGGTGAAGGTATGAGAGGTGCGCGAAGGCACAGCAATATAGGGGAAGCTATGAGAGGTGTGCGAAAACACGGCGATATAGGGGACGGTATGAGATTTGTATGAAGACACAGCGATATAGGGGAAGACATGAGAGGTGCGCGAAAACAGGACAATATAGCGGAAGCTATGGGAGGTGTTCGAAAACAGGGCGATATAGGGGAAGGCATGAGAGGTGCGTGAAAACACAACGATATAGGAGAAGGTATGGGAGTTGAGCGAAAACGGCGATATAGGGGAAGGTATGAGGTGTGTGCGAAGGCACAGCAATATAGCGGATGCTATGGGAGGTGCGCGAAAACACAGTGATATAGGGGATGCTATGAGAGGTGCGCAAAAACAGGGCAATATAGTGGAAGCTATGGGATGTGCGCGAAAACACGGCGATACAGTGGAATGTATCAGAGGTGCGAGAAAACTCAGCGATATAGGGGACGCTATGGGACGTGCACGAAAACACAGTGATATAGGGGAAGTAATGAGAGGAGCGAAAACATACCGATGTCAGCGAAGCTATGGGAGTTGCGCGAAAACACAACGATATAGGGGACGGTATGAGATGTGAATGAATACACGGCGATATTGGGGAAGCCATGAGAGGTGCGCAAAAACACAGCGATATAGGGGAAGGTATGAGAGGCGTGCAAAAACACAGCGATATAGCAGAAGTTATGAGAGGTGGGTGACAACACAGCAATATAGTTGAAGGTATGAGAGGTGCATGAAAACACAGCGATATCGGGGAAGTTATGGGAAGTGAGCGAAAACACGGCGATATAGGGGAAGGTATGAGAGGTACGCGAAGGCACAGTTATATTGGGGATGCTATGGTAGGTGCGCGAATACACAGAGATATAGGAGACGTTATGAGATGTGCATGAAAACACGGCGAAATTGGGGAAGCCATGAGAGGTGTGCGAAAATACAGCGATATAGGGGTAAGTATGAGAGGTGCACGATAAACACAGCAATAAAGTGGAGGTATGGGAGGTGCGCGAAAACAGGGCGATATAGGTAAAGGTATTGGAAGTGCGCGAAAACAGGGCAATATAGTGGAAGGTATGAGAGCTGCCCGAAAACAGAGCGATATAGGCGACGCTATGGGACGTGCGCGAAAACACGGCGATACAGGGGAAATTATGAGAGGTGCGCGAAAACACGGCGATACAGGGGAATGTCTCAGAGGTATGAGAAAACACAGCGATATAAGAGAAGCAATGAGAGGAGTGAAAACATAGCAATATAGGTGAAGACATGAGATGTGCGCGAAAACATGGCGATATAGGGGAAGCTGTGAGAGGTGAGCAATAACACAGAGATAAAGGTGAAGTTATGGGATATGCGCGAAAAGACATCGATATAGGGGAAGGTATGAGAGGTGCGCAAAAACAGCGATGTAGGCGAAGCTATGGGAGGTGCGTGAAAGCACAGCGATATAGGTGACGGTATGAGATGTGCATGAATACACGGCGATAGTCGGGAAACAATGACAGGTGTGTGAAAACACAGCGATATAGGGGAAGTTATGCGAGGTGCATGAAAACACAGCGATATAGGGGACATTATGAGATGTGCATGAAATCACGGAGATATAGGGGAAGGTATGAGAGGTGCGCAAAGGCACAGCGATATAGGGGATGTTATGGGAGGTGCGCGAATACAGGGCAATATAGGGGAAGGTATGTGAGGTGCACGAAGGCACAGCGATATAGGGGATGCTACGGGAGGTGTGTGAATACACAGTGATATAGGGGATGCTACGGGAGGTGTGTGAATACACAGTGATATAGGGGACGTTATGAGATGTGCATGAAAACGCAGCGATATTAGGGAAGATATAAGAGGTGCACAAAAACAAAGCGATACAGGAGAAGTTATGAGAGGTGTGTGAAAACACAGCGATATAGGGAAGGGAATGAGAGGTGCGCGAAAACAGGGCGATATAGGGGAAGGTATGAGAGGTGCGCGAAGGCAAAACGATATATGGGATTCTATTGGAGGTGCATGAATACACAGCGATATAGGGGACGTTATGAGATGTGCATGAAAACACAGCGATATAGGGGAAGATATGAGAGGTACACGAAGGCACAGCGATATAGGGGATGCTTTGGAATGTGCGCGAAAACACAGTGATATAGGAGACGTTATGAGATGTTCATGAAAACATGCCGATATAGGGCAAGCTATGAGAGGTGCGCGAAAACGCGGCGATATGGGAGAATGTATCAGAGGTGCGAGAAAACACAGCGATATAGGGGAAGTAATGAGAGGAGCGAAAACATAGCGATCTAGGTGAAGACATGAGAGGTGCGCGAAAACACGGCAATATAGGGGAAGCTACGAGAGGTAAGCAAAAGCACGGCGATATAGGGGAAGCTGTGAGAGGTGTGCAATAATACAGCGACAAAGTTGAATCTATGGGATGTGCGCGAAAAGACAGCGATATAGGGGAAGGTATGAGAGCTGCGCAAGGCACAGCGATATAGGGGATGCTATGGGAGGTGCGTGAAAACACAGCGATACAGGGGACGTTATGAGATGTGCATTAAAACACAGAGATATTAGGGAAGATATAAGAGGTGCACAAAAACACAGCGATATAGGAGAAGTTATGAGAGCTGTGTGAAAACACAGCGATATAGTGGAAGGTATGAGAGGTGCACGAAAACATAGTGATATAGGAGAAGAAATGAGAGGTGCACAAAGGCACAGCGATATAGGGGATTCTATGGGAGGTGCGCGAATACACAGCGATATAGGGGACGTTATGAGATGTGCATAAAAACACGGCGATATAGGGGAAGTTATGAGAGGTGAGTGAAAACACAGCGATATAGGAGGAGGTATGAAAGGTGCACGAAAACACAGCGATATAGGGGAAGGTATGGGAGGTGCTCGAAAACAGGGTGATATAGGGGAAGGTATGAGATGACTGTGAAGACACAGCAATATAGGGGATGCTATGGGAGGTACGCGAAAACACAGTGATATAGGGGAAGACATGAGAGGTGCGTGAAAGCAGGACAATATAATGGAATCTATGAGAGGTGAGCAAAAACACGGTGATATAGGGGAAGCTATGAGAGGTGAGCAATAACACAGCGATAAAGGTGAATCTATGGGATGTGCGCAAAAACACAGCTATATAGGGGAAAGTATGAGAGGTGCGCAAGGCACAACGATATAGGGGATGCTATGGGAGGTGCGTGAATACACAGCGATATACGGGACGTTATGAGATGTGCATGAAAACGCAGCGATTTTAGGGAAGGTATGAGAGGTTCACAAAAGCACAGTGACATAGGAGACTGAATGGGAAGTGTGCGAAAACAGGGCGATATAGATGAAGGTATGAGAAGTGCGCGAAGGCACAGCAATATGTGGGAGGCTATGGGAGGTGCGAGACTACACAGTGATATAGGGGACGTTATGAGATGTGCATGAAAACACGGCAATATAGGGGAAGGTATGAGAGGTGCCCGAAAACACCGCGTTATAGGGGACGCTATGTGATGTGCGCGAAAACACGGCGATATAGGGGAAATTATGAGAGGTGCGCGAAAACACGGCGATACAGGGGAAGCTCTGAGAGGTGTGCAATAACACAGTGACAAAGGTGAATCTATGGGATGTGTGCGAAAAGACAGCGATATAGGGGAAGGTATGGGAGGTGCGCAAACCACAGCGATATAGGGGATGCTATGGGAGGTGCGTGAATACACAGCGATATACGGGACGTTATGAGATGTGCATGAAAACGCAGCGATATTAGGGAAGTTATGAGAGGTTCACAAAAGCAAGGCGACGTAGGAGAATGAATGGGAAGTGTGCGAAAACAGGGCGATATAGGGGAAGGTATGAGAAGTGCGCGAAGGCACAGCAATATGTGGGAGGCTATGGGAGGTGCGAGACTACACAGTAATATAGGGGACGTTATGAGATGTGCATAAAAACATAGCGGTATAGGGGAAGTTATGAGAGGTGCGCAAAAATGCAGCAATATAGTAGAAGTTATGAGAGGTGCGTGAAAACACAGCGATATAAGGGAAGGCATGAGAGGTACGCGAAGGCACAGTTATATAGGGGTGCTATGGGAGGTGCACGAATACACAGGGATATAGGGGACATTATGAGATGTGCATGAAAACACGGCAATATAGGGGAAGGTATGAGAGGTGCCCGAAAACACCGCGTTATAGGGGACGCTATAGGACGTGCGCGAAAACACGGCGATATAGGGGAAATTATGAGAGGTGCGCGAAAACACGGCGATACAGGGGAGTGTATCAGAGGTGCGTGAAAACACAGCGATATAGGGGAAGTAATGAGAGGAGCGAAAACATAGCGATCTAGGTGAAGACATGAGAGGTGCGCGAAGACACGGTGATATAGCGGAAGCTATGAAAGGTGAGCAAAAACACGGAGATATAGGGGAAGCTCTGAGAGGTGTGCAATAACACAGTGATAAAGTTGAATCTATGGGATGTGTGCGAAAAGACAGCAATATAGGGGAAGGTATGGGAGGTGCGCAAGGCACAGCGATATAGGGGATGCTATGGGAGGTGCGTGAATACACAGCGATATAGGGGACGTTATGAGATGTGCAGGAAGAAGCAGCAATATGAGGGAAGATATAAGAGGTTCACAAAAACACAGCGACATAGGAGAATGAATGGGAAGTGTGCGAAAACAGGGCGATATAGGCGAAGGTATGAGAAGTGCGCGAAGGCACAGCAATATGTGGGAGGCTATGGGAGGTGCGAGACTACACAGTGATATAGGGGACGTTATGAAATGTGCATAAAAACACAGCGATACAGGGGAATTTATGAGAGGTGCGCAAAAATGCAGCAATATAGGAGAAGTTATGAGAGGTGCGTGAAAACACAGCGATATAGGGGAAGGCATGAGAGGTACGCGAAGGCACAGTTATATAGGGGTGCTATGGGAGGCGCACGAATACACAGAGATATAGGGGACGTTATGAGATGTGCATGAAAACACGGCAATATAGGGGAAGGTATGAGAGGTGCCCGAAAACACCGCGTTATAGGGGACGCTACGGGACGTGCGCGAAAACACGGCGATATAGGGCAAATTATGAGAGGTGCGCAAAAACACGGCGATACAGGGGAGTGTATCAGAGGTGCGTGAAAACACAGCGATATAGGGGAAGTAATGAGAGGAGCGAAAACATAGCGATCTAGGTGAAGACATGAGAGGTGCGCGAAGGCACGGCGATTTAGGGGAAGCTATGAAAGGTGAGCAAAAACACGGCGATATAGGGGAAGCTCTGAGAGGTGTGCAATAACACAGTGATAAAGTTGAATCTATGGGATGTGTGCGAAAAGACAGCGATATAGGGGAAGGTATGGGAGGTGCGCAAGGCACAGCGATATAGGGGATGCTATGGGAGGTGCGTGAATACACGGCGATAAAGGGGACGTTATGAGATGTGCAGGAAGAAGCAGCGATATTAGGGAAGATATAAGAGGTTCACAAAAACACAGCGACATAGGAGAATGAATGGGAAGTGTGCGAAAACAGGGCGATATAGGCGAAGGTATGAGAAATGCGCGAAGGCACAGCAATATGTGGGAGGCTATGGGAGGTGCGCGACTACACAGTGATATAGGGGACGTTATGAGATGTGCATAAAAACACAGCGATATGGGGGAAGCTATGAGAGGTGAGCAATAACACAGCGATCAAGGTGAAGCTATGGGTTGTGCGCGAAAACAGGGATGTAGTCGAAGCTATGGGAGGTGCACGAAGACATAGCGATATCAGGGAAGGTATGGGAAATGCACGAAAACAGGGCGATATAGGGGAAGGTATGAGAGGTGCGCGAAGGCACAGTGATATAGGGGATGTTACGGAGGTGCGCGAATGCACAGCGATATAGGGGACGTTATGAGATGTGCATGAAAACACGGCAATATAGGGGAAGGTATGAGATGTATGCAAAAGTACAGCGATATAGGAGAACTTATGAGAGGTGCGTGAAAACACAGCGATATAGGGGAAGGTATGAGAGGTGCACAATAATACAGCGATATAGGGGAAGGTATGGGAGGTGCGCGAAAACAGGGCGATATAGGGAACGTTATGAGATTTCCATAAAAACACATCAAAATAGGGGAAGGTATGAGATGTGCGCAAAAATACAGCGATACAGGGGAAGGTATGAGAGGTGCGCAAAAACACAGCGATATAGGAGAACTTATGAGAGGTGCGTGAAAACACAGCGATATAGGGGAAGGTATGAGAGGTGCACAATAATACAGCGATATAGGGGACGCTATGGGAGGTGCGTGAAAACACAGCGATATAGGGGAATGTATAAGAGGTGTGCAAAAACACAGCGATATCGGGGAAGTTATGGGAAGTGAGCGAAAACAGGGCGATATAGGGGAAGGTATGAGAAGTACGTGATGGCACAGTTATATAGGGGAGTTATGGGAGGTGCACGAATACACAGTGATATAGGGGACGTTATGAGATGTGCATGAAAACACAGCAATATAGGGGAAGTTATGAGAGGTGCACAAAAATACAGCGTTATAGCAGAATTTATGAGAGGTGCACGAAAACACAGCAATATAGGGGGAGGTATGGGAGGTGCGTGAAAACAGGGCGACATAGGGGATGAAATGAGAGGTGCGCGAAAACAGGGCAATATAGTGGAAGCTATGGGATGTGCGCGAAAACAGAGCGATATAGGGGAAGGTATGAGAGGTGCCTGAAAACACAGCAATATCGGGGAAGTTATGGGAAGTGAGCGAAAACAGGGCATATAGGGGAAGATATGAGAGGTTCGCGAAGGCACAGTGATATAGGGGGCTATGGGAAGTGCACGAATACACAGCGATATAGGGGACGTTATGAGATCTGCATGAAAACACGGCAATATGGGAGAAGGTATGAGAGGTGCGCAAAAATACAGCATTATAGCAGAATTTAAGAGAAGTGCGTGAAAACACAGTAATATAGGGCAAGGTATGAGAGGTGCAGGAAAACACAGCAATATAGGGGGAGGTATGGGAGGTGCGCGAAAACAGTGCGATATAGGGGAAGGTATGAGAGGTGCCCGAAATCACAGCGATATAGGGGACGCTATGGGACGTGCACGAATACACGGCGATATAGGGGAACTTATGAGAAGTGCGCGAAAACACGGCGATACAGGGGAATGTATCAGAGGTGCGAGAAAGCACAGCGATATAGGGGACGTTATGAGATGTGCGTGAAAATGCAGCGATATAGGGGAAGGTATGAGAGGTGTGTGAAAACAGGGCGATATAGGGGAAGGTATGAGAGGTGTGCGAAAACACCGGGATATAGGGGAAAGACATGAGAGGTGCGCAAAAACAGGGCAATATAGTGGAACCTATGTGATGTGCGCGAAAACAGGGCGATATAGGGGAATGTATCAGAGGTGCGAGAAAACACAGCGATATAGGGGACGCTCTGGGACGTGCGCAAAAAAACAGTGATATGGGGAAGGTATGAGAGGTGTGCGAGAACACGGCAATATAGGGGAAATTGTAAGAGTGCGCGAAAACATGGCAATACAGGAGAATGTATCAGAGGTGCGAGAAAACACAGCAATATATGGGAATTAATGATAGGAGCAAAAACATAGCGATATAGGTGAAGACATGCGAGGTGCGCGAGAAAACTGCGATATACGGTAAGCTATGAGAGGTGAGCAATAACACAGCGATCAAGGTGAAGCTATGGGTTGTGCGCGAAAACAGCGAAGTTGGTGAAGCTATGGGAGGTGCATGAAAACACAGTGATATCGGGGAAGGTATGGGAGGTGCGCGAAAACAGCGCGATTTAGGGGAAGGTATGAGAGGTGCGCGAAGGCACAGTGATATAGGGGATGCTACGGGAGGTGCGCGAATGCACAGCAATATAGGGGACGTTATGAGATGTGCGCAAAAATACATCGATATAGGGGAAGGTATGAGAGGTGCACGAAAACAGCGATGTAGGCGAAGCTATGGGAGGTGCACGAAAACACAGCGATATAGGTAAAGCTATGAGATGTGCATGAATACACGGCGATAGTAGAGAAGCCATGAGAGGTGTGCGAAAACACAGCGATATAGGGGAAGGTATGAGAGCAGCGTGAAAACACAGTGATATAGGGGAAGGTATGAGAGGAGTGCAAAAACAGGACGATATAGGGGAAGTTATGAGAGGTGCGTGAAAACCTAGCGATATAGGGGACGTTATGAGATGTGCATGAAAACATGGCGATATAGGGGAAGGTATGAGAGGTGTGCAAAAACACAGCGATACAGGTGAAGTTATGAGAGGTGGGTGACAACACAGCGATATAGTGGCAGGAATGAGAGGTGCACGAAAACACAGCGATATAGGGGAAAGTATGAGAGGTACGCGAAGGCACAGTTATATAGGGGTGCTATGGGAGGTGCACGAATACACAGCGATATAGGGGACGTTATGAGATGTGCATGAAAACACCGCAATATACGGGAAGGTGTGAGAGCTGCGAAAAAATACAGCGTTATAGCAGAATTTATGAGAGGTGCGTGAAAACACAGCAATATAGGGCAAGGTATGAGAGGTGCACGAAAACACAGTAATATAGGGGGAGGTATGGGAGGTGCGCGAAAACAGGGCGATATAGGGGATGGTATGAGAGGTGCGCGAAAACACGGTGATATAGGGTAAGCTATGAGAGGTGATCAATAACACATCGATCAAGGGGAAGCTATGGGATGTGCGCAAAAACAGCGATGTAGGTGAAGCTATGAGAGGTGCGCGAAAGCACAGCGATATAGGGGAAGGTATGAGATGTGCATGAATACACGGCGATAGTCGGGTAGCCATGAGAGGTGTGCGGAAACACAGTGATATAGGGGAAGGTATGAGAGCTGCGTGAAAACACAGTGATATAGGGGAAGGTATGAGAGGAGTGCAAAAACAGGGCGATATAGGGGAAGTTATGAGAGGTGCGTGAAAACCCAGCGACATTGGGGCGTTATGAGATGTGCATGAAATCACGGTGATATTGGGGAAGGTATGAGAGGTGTCCAAAAACACAATGATATACGGGAATGCATGAGAGGAGTGCGAAAACAGGGCGATATAGGGGAAGCTATGAGAGGTGAGCAATATCACAGCGATAAAGGGGACATTATGAGATCTCCGCAAAAATACATCGATATAGGGGAAGGTATGAGGGGTGCATGAATACACGGCGATAGTCGGGAAGCCATGAGAGGTGTGCGAAAACACAGCGATATAGGGGAAGGTATGAGAGCTGCGTGAAAACACAGTGATATAGGAGAAGGTATGAGAGGAGCGTGAAAACTGGGCGATATAGGGGAAATTATGAGAAGTACGTGAAAACCTAGCGATATAGGGATGTTATGAGATGTGCATGAAAACACGGCGATATAGGGGAAGGTATGAGAGGTACACGAAAACACGGCAATATAGGGGACGGTATGAGAGGTGCTCAAGGCACAGGATACAGGGGATGCTATGGGAGGTGCGTGAATACACAGTGATATACGGGACGTTATTAGATGTGCATGAAAACGCAGCGATATTAGGGAAGGTATGAGAGGTTCACAAAAACACAGCGACATAGGAGAATGAATGGGAAGTGTGCGAAAACAGGGCGATATAGGCGAAGGTATGAGAAATGCACGAAGGCACAGCAATATGTGGGAGGCTATGGGAGGTGCGCGACTACACAGTGATATAGGGGACGTTATGAGATGTGCATAAAAACACAGCGATACAGGGGAAGGTATGGGAGGTGCTCGAAAACAGGGCGATATAGGGGACGGTATGAGATTTGGATGAAAACACGGCGATATAGGGGAAGCTATGAGAGGTGCGCGAAAACACGGCAATATAGGGGACGGTATGAGAGGTGCGCAAGGCACAGCGATATAGGGGATGCTATGGGAGGTGCGTGAATACACAGCGATATACGGGACGTTATGAGATGTGCATGAAAACGCAGCGATATTAGAGAAGGTATGAGAGGTTCACAAAAGCAAGGCGACATAGGAGAATGAATGGGAAGTGTGCGAAAACAGGGCGATATAGGTGAAGGTATGAGAAGTGCGCGAAGGCACAGCAATATGTGGGAGGCTATGGGAGGTGCGCGACTACACAGTGATATGGGGGACGTTATGAGATGTGCATAAATACACAGCGATATAGGAGAAGTTATGAGAGGTGCGCAAAAATGCAGCAATGTAGGAGAAGTTATGAGAGGTGCGTGAAAACACAGCGATATAGGGGAAGGCATGAGAGGTACGCGAAGGCACAGTTATATAGGGGTGCTATGGGAGGTGCACGAATACACAGAGATATAGGGGACGTTATGAGATGTGCAGGAAGAAGCAGCGATATTAGGGAAGTCATAAGAGGTGCACAAAAACACAACGATATAGGAGAAGTTATGAGAGGTGCGTGAAAACACAGCGATATAGAGGGAGGTATGGGAGGTGCTCGAAAACAGGGCGATATAGGGGACGGTATGAGATTTGTATGAAAACACGGCGATATAGGGAAGATATGAGATGTGCGCGAAAACACGGCAATATAGGGGAAGGTATGAGAGGTGCCCGAAAACACAGCGTTATAGGGGACGCTATGGGACGTGCGCGAAAACACGGCGATATAGGGGAAATTATGAGAGGTGCGCGAAAACACGGCAATATAGGGGACGGTATGAGAGGTGCGCAAGTCACAGCGATATAGGGGATGCTATGGGAGGTGCGTGAATACACAGCGATATACGGGACGTTATGAGATGTGCATGAAAGCGCAGCGATATTAGGGAAGGTATGAGAGGTTCACAACAACACAGCGACATAGGAGAATGAATGGAAAGTGTGCGAAAACAGGGCGATATAGGCGAAGGTATGAGAAATGCGCGAAGGCACAGCAATATGTGGGAGGCTATGGGAGGTGCGTGACTACACAGTGATATAGGGGACGTTATGAGATGTGCATAAAAACACAGCGATATGGGGGAAGTTATGAGAGGTGCGCAAAAATGCAGCAATATTGGAGAAGTTATGAGAGGTGCTTGAAAACACAGCGATATAGGGGAAGGTATGAGAGGTGTGTGAAAACAGGGCGATATAGGGGAAGGTATGAGAGGTGTGCGAGAACACGGCAATATAAGGGAAATTGTAAGAGTGCGCGAAAGCATGGCAATACAGGAGAATGTATCAGAGGTGCGAGAAAACACAGCGATATAGGGGAAGTAATGATAGGAGCAAAAACATAGCGATATAGGTGAAGACATGCGAGGTGCGCGAAAACACGGCGATATAGGGGAAGCTATGAGAGGTGAGCAATAACTCAGCGATCAAGGTGAAGCTATGGGTTGTGCGCAAAAACAGCGATGTAGTCGAAGCTATGGGAGGTGCACGAAAACATAGCGATATCGGGGAAGGTATGGAGGTTCACGAAAACAGGGCGATATAGGGGAAGGTATGAGAGGTGCGCGAAGGCACAGTGATATAGGGGATGCTACGGGAGGTGCGCGAATGCACAGCGATATAGGAGACGTTATGAGATGTGCATGAAAACACGGCAATATAGGGGAAGGTATGAGATGTACGTAAAAGTACAGCGATATAGGAGAAGTTATGAGAGGTGCGTGAAAACACAGCGATATAGGGGAAGGTATGAGAGGTGCACAATAATACAGCGATATAGGGAAGGTATGGGAGGTGCGCGAAAACAGGGCGATATAGGGAATGTTATGAGATTTCCATGAAAACACATAAATATAGGGGAAGGTATGAGACGTGCGCAAAAATACAGCGATATAGGGGACGCTATGGGAGGTGCGCGAAAACACAGCGATAAAGGGGACGGTACGAGATGTGCATGAATACATGGCGATATTGTGGAAGCCATGAGAGGTACGTGAAAACACAGCAATATAGCGGAAGATATGAGAGGTATGCAAAAACACACCGATATCGGGGAAGTTATGGGAAGTGAGCGAAAACAGGGCGATATAGGGGAAGGTATGAGAGGTACGCGAAGGCACAGTTATATAGGGGTGCTATGGGAGGTGCACGAATACACAGCGAAAAAGGGGACGTTATGAGATGTGCATGAAAAATGGCAATATAAGGGAAGGTATGAGAGGTGTACAAAAATACAGCGTTATAGCAGAATTTATGAGAGGTGCGTGAAAACACAGCAATATAGGGCAAGGTAAGAGAGGTGCATGAAAACACAGCAATATAGGGGGAGGTATGGGAGGTGCGCGAAAACAGGGCAATATAGGGGATGGTATGAGAGGTGCACGAAAACAGGGCAATACAGTGGAAGCTATGGAATGTGCATGAAAACAGGGCGATATTGGGGAAGCCATGAGAGGTGCGTGAAAACACAGCGATATAGGGGAAGGTATGAGAGGTGTGCAAAAACACAGCGATATCGGGGAAGTTATGGGAAGTGAGCGAAAACAGGGCGATATAGGGGAAGGAATGAGAGGTACGCGAAGGCACAGTTATATAGGGGAGTTATGGGAGGTGCACGAATACACAGCGATATAGGGGACGTTATGAGATGTGCATGAAAACACAGCAATATAGGGGATGTTATGAGAGGTGCACAAAAATACAGCGTTATAGCAGAATTATGAGAGGTGCCCGAAAACACAGCAATATAGGGGGAGGTATGGGAGGTGCGCGAAAACAGGGCGATATAGGGGATGAAATGAGAGGTGCGCGAAAACAGGGCAATATAGTGGAAGCTATGGGATGTGCGCGAAAACAGGGCGATATAGGGGAAGGTATGAGAGGTGCCTGAAAACACAGCAATATCGGGGAAGTTATGGGAAGTGAGCGAAAACAGGGCGATAATAGGGGAAGATATGAGAGGTACGCGAAGGCACAGTGATATAGGGGGCTATGGGAGGTGCACGAATACACAGCGATATAGGGGACGTTATGAGATGTGCATGAAAACACGGCAATCTGGGGGAAGGTATGAGAGGTGCGCAAAAATACAGCATTATAGCAGAATTTTAGAGAGGTGCGTGAAAACACAATAATATAGGGCAAGGTATGAGAGGTGCACGAAAACACAGCAATATAGAGGGAGGTATGGGATGTGCGCGAAAACAGTGCGATATAGGGGAAGGTATGAGAAGTGCGCGAAAACACGGCGATACAGGGGAATGTACCAGAGGTGCGAGAAAACACAGCGATATAGGGGACGCTATCGCCGTCCCCATCGCGCGCAAAAAAACAGTGATATGGGGAAGGTATGAGAGGTTTGTGAGAACACGGCAATATAGGGGAAATTGTAAGAGTGCGCAAAAACATGGCAATACAGGAGAATGTATCAGAGGTGCGAGAAAACACGGCGATATAGGGGAAGTAATGATAGGAGCAAAAACACAGCGATATAGGTGAAGACTTGAGAGGTGCGCGAAAACACGGCGATATAGGGGAAGCTATGAGAGGTGAGCAATAACAGCGATCAAGGTGAAGCTGTGGGTTATGCGCGAAAACAGCGACGTAGGTGAAGCTATGGGAGGTGCATGAAAATACAGCGATATCGGGGAAGGTATGGGAGGTGCGCGAAAACAGCGCAATATAGGGGAAGGTATGAGAGGTGCGCGAAGGCACAGTGATAGAGGGGATGCTACGGGAGGTGTGCGAATGCACAGCGATATAGGGGACGTTATGACATGTGCATGAAAACACGGCAATATAAGGGAAGTAATGAGATGTGCGCAAAAGTACAGTGATATAGGAGAAGTTATGCGAGGTGCGTGAAAACACAGCGATATAGGGGAAGGTATGAGAGGTTCATGATAATACAGCGATATAGGGGAAGGTATGAGAGGTGCGCGAAAACAAGGGCGATATAGGGGACGTTAAGAGATGTGTATGAAAACACATCAATATAGGGGAAGGTATGAGATGTGCACAAAAATACAGCGATATAGGAGAAGCCATGAGAGGTGTGCAAAAGCACAGCGATATCGAGGAAGTTATGGGAAGTGAGCGAAAACAGGGCGATACAGGGGAAGGTATGAGAGGTGCGCGAAAACAGGGCAATACAGTGGAAGCTATGGGATGTGCGCGAAAACAGGGCGATATAGGGGAAGGTATCAGAGGTGCCTGAATACACAGCGATATCGGGGAAGTTATGGGAAGTGAGCAAAAACAGGGCGATATAGGGGAAGGTATGAGAGGTACGCGAAGGCACAGTTATATAGGGGTGCTATGGGAGGTGCACGAATACACAGTGATATAGGGGAAGTTATGAGATGTGCATAAAAACACAGCGATATAGGGGAAGATATGAGAGGTACGCAAAAATGCAGCAATACAGGAGAGGTTATGAGAGGTGCGTGAAAACACAGCGATATAGGGAAAGGCATGAGAGGTACGTGAAGGCACAGTTATATAGGGGTGCTATGGGAGGTGCACGAATACACAGAGATATAGGGGACGTTATGAGATGTGCATGAAAACACGGCAATATAGGGGAAGGTATGAGAGGTGCCCGAAAACACAGCGTTATAGGGGAAGCTATGGGACGTGCGCGAAAACACGGCGATATAGGGGAACTTATGAGAGGTGCACAAAAACACAGCGATATAGGCGAAGGAATGAGAGGTGCGCGAAAAACAGGGCGATATAGAGGAAATTATGAGAGGTGCGCGAAAAAACGGCGATACAGGGGAATGTATCAGAAGTGCGAGAAAGCACAGCGATATAGGGGACGTTATGAGATGTGCGTGAAAACACAGTTATATAGGAGACGGTATGAGATGTGCATGAATACACGGCGATATAGGGGAAGCTATGAGAGGTGCGCGAAAATACGGCGATATAGGGGAAGGTATGAGAGGTGCAGGAAAACACATTGATATAGGGGAAGGAATGAGAGGTGCGCAAAAACACGGCGATATAGAGGAAATTATGAGAGGTGCGCGAAAACACGGCGATACAGGGGAATGTATCAGAGGTGCGAGAAAGCACAGCGATATAGGGGACGTTATGAGATGTGCATGAAAACACAGTGATATAGGGGAAGATATGAGAGGTACACAAAGGCACAGCGATATAGGGGATGCTATGGGATGTGCTTGAAAACACAGGTATATAGGAGACGTTATGGGATGTGCATGAAAACACGGTGATATAGGGGAAGCTATGAGAGGTGCGCGAAAATATGGCGATATGGGAGAATGTATCAGAGGTGCAAGAAAACGCAGCGATATAGGGGAAGTAATGAGAGGAGCGAAAACATAGCGATTTAGGTGAAGACATGAGAGGTGCGCGAAAACACGTCGATATAGGGGAAAGTATGAGAGGTGAGCAAAAACACAGCGACATAGGGGAAGCTGTGAGAGGAGTGCAATAACACAGCGATAAAGTTGAATCTATGGGATGTGCGCGTAAAGACAGCGATATGGGGGAACGTATGAGAGGTGCGCAAGGCACAGCGATATAGGGGATGCTATGGGAGGTGCGTGAATACACAGCGATATAGGGAACGTTATGAGATGTGCATTAAAACGCAGCGATATTAGGGAAGATATAAGAGGTGCACAAAAACACAGTGATGTAGGAGAAGTTATGAGAGGTGTGTGAAAACACAGCGATATAGGGGAAGGTATGAGAGGTGCACAAAAACACAACAATATAGGGGAAGGAATGAGAGGTGCGCAAAAACACGGCGATATAGAGGAAATTATGAGAGGCGCGCGAATACACGGCGATACAGGGGAATGTATCAGAAGTGCGATAAAGCACAGCGATATAGGGGACGTTATGAGATGTGCATGAAAACACGGCAATATGGGGGAAGGTATGAGAGGTGCGCAAAAATACAGCATTATAGCAGAATTTTAGAGAGGTGCGTGAAAACACAATAATATAGGGCAAGGTATGAGAGGTGCACGAAAACACAGCAATATAGAGGGAGGTATGGGATGTGCGCGAAAACAGTGCGATATAGGGGAAGGTATGAGAAGTGCGCGAAAACACGGCGATACAGGGGAATGTACCAGAGGTGCGAGAAAACACAGCGATATAGGGGACGCTATCGCCGTCCCCATCGCGCGCAAAAAAACAGTGATATGGGGAAGGTATGAGAGGTTTGTGAGAACACGGCAATATAGGGGAAATTGTAAGAGTGCGCAAAAACATGGCAATACAGGAGAATGTATCAGAGGTGCGAGAAAACACGACGATATAGGGGAAGTAATGATAGGAGCAAAAACACAGCGATATAGGTGAAGACTTGAGAGGTGCGCGAAAACACGGCGATATAGGGGAAGCTATGAGAGGTGAGCAATAACACAGCGATCAAGGTGAAGCTATGGGTTATGCGCGAAAACAGCGATGTAGGTGAAGCTATGGGAGGTGCATGAAAATACAGCGATATCGGGGAAGGTATGGGAGGTGCGCGAAAACAGCGCAATATAGGGGAAGGTATGAGAGGTGCGCGAAGGCACAGTGATAGAGGGGATGCTACGGGAGGTGTGCGAATGCACAGCGATATAGGGGACGTTATGAGATGTGCATGAAAACACGGCAATATAAGGGAAGGTATGAGATGTGCACAAAAGTACAGCGATATAGGAGAAGTTATGCGAGGTGCGTGAAAACACAGCGATATAGGGGAAGGTATGAGAGGTTCATGATAATACAGCGATATAGGGGAAGGTATGAGAGGTGCGCGAAAACAAGGGCGATATAGGGGACGTTAAGAGATGTGTATGAAAACACATCAATATAGGGGAAGGTATGAGATGTGCACAAAAATACAGCGATATAGGAGAAGCCATGAGAGGTGTGCAAAAGCACAGTAATATCGAGGAAGTTATTGGAAGTGAGCGAAAACAGGGCGATACAGGGGAAGGTATGAGAGGTGCGCGAAAACAGGGCAATACAGTGGAAGCTATGGGATGTGCGCGAAAACAGGGCGATATAGGGGAAGGTATGAGAGGTGCCTGAATACACAGCGATATCGGGGAAGTTATGGGAAGTGAGCAAAAACAGGGCGATATAGGGGAAGGTATGAGAGGTACGCGAAGGCACAGTTATATAGGGGTGCTATGGGAGGTGCACGAATACACAGTGATATAGGGGAAGTTATGAGATGTGCATAAAAACACAGCGATATAGGGGAAGATATGAGAGGTGCGCAAAAATGCAGCAATACAGGAGAGGTTATGAGAGGTGCGTGAAAACACAGCGATATAGGGAAAGGCATGAGAGGTACGTGAAGGCACAGTTATATAGGGGTGCTATGGGAGGTGCACGAATACATAGAGATATAGGGGACGTTATGAGATGTGCATGAAAACACAGTGATATAGGGGAAGATATGAGAGGTACACAAGGGCACAGCGATATAGGGGATGCTATGGGATGTGCGTGAAAGCACAGTTATATAGGAGACGTTATGGGATGTGCATGAAAACACGGCGATATAGGGGAAGCTATGAGAGGTGCGCGAAAATATGGCGATATGGGAGAATGTATCAGTGGTGCGAGAAAACGCAGCGATATAGGGGAAGTAATGAGAGGAGCGAAAACATAGCGATCTAGGTGAAGACATGAGAGGTGCGCGAAAACACGTCGATATAGGGGAAGCTATGAGAGGTGAGTAAAAACACAGCGATATAGGGGAAGCTGTGAGAGGTATGCAATAACACAGCGATAAAGTTGAATCTATGGGATGTGTGCGTAAAGACAGCGATATGGGGGAAGGTATGAGAGGTGCGTAAGGCACAGCGATAAAGGGGATGCTATGGGAGGTGCATGAATACACAGCGATATAGGGGACGTTATGAGATGTGCATTAAAACGCAGCGATATTAGGGAAGATATAAGAGGTGCACAAAAACCCAGTGATATAGGAGAAGTTATGAGAGGTGTGTGAAAACACAGCGATATAGGGGAAGGTATGAGAGGTGCAGGAAAACACATTGATATAGGGGAAGGAATGAGAGGTGCGCAAAAACACGGCGATATAGAGGAAATTATGAGAGGTGCGCGAAAACACGGCGATACAGGGGAATGTATCAGAGGTGCGAGAAAGCACAGCGATATAAGGGACGTTATGAGATGTGCATGAAAACACAGTGATATAGGGGAAGATATGAGAGGTACACAAAGGCACAGCGATATAGGGGATGCTATGGGATGTGCTTGAAAACACAGGTATATAGGAGACGTTATGGGATGTGCATGAAAACACGGCGATATAGGGGAAGCTATGAGAGGTGCGCGAAAATACGGCGATATGGGAGAATGTATCAGAGGTGCAAGAAAACGCAGTGATATAGGGGAAGTAATGAGAGGAGCGAAAACATAGCGATTTAGGTGAAGACATGAGAGGTGCGCGAAAACACGTCGATATAGGGGAAAGTATGAGAGGTGAGCAAAAACACAGCGACATAGGGGAAGCTGTGAGAGGAGTGCAATAACACAGCGATAAAGTTGAATCTATGGGATGTGTGCGTAAAGACAGCGATATGGGGGATGCTATGGGAGGTGCGTGAATACACAGCGATATAGGGGACGTTATGAGATGTGCATTAAAACGCAGCGATATTAGGGAAGATATAAGAGGTGCACAAAAACCCAGTGATATAGGAGAAGTTATGAGAGGTGTGTGAAAACACAGCGATATAGGGGAAGGTATGAGAGGTGCAGGAAAACACATTGATATAGGGGAAGGAATGAGAGGTGCGCAAAAACACGGCGATATAGAGGAAATTATGAGAGGTGCGCGAAAACACGGCGATACAGGGGAATGTATCAGAGGTGCGAGAAAGCACAGCGATATAGGGGACGTTATGAGATGTGCATGAAAGCACAGTGATATAGGGGAAAATATGAGAGGTACACAAAGGCACAGCGATATAGGGGATGCTATGGGATGTGCTTGAAAACACAGGTATATAGGAGACGTTATTGGATGTGCATGAAAACACGGCGATATAGAGGAAGCTATGAGAGGTGCGCGAAAATATGGCGATATGGGAGAATGTATGAGAGGTGCAAGAAAACGCAGCGATATAGGGGAAGTAATGAGAGGAGCGAAAACATAGCGATTTAGGTGAAGACATGAGAGGTGCGCGAAAACACGTCGATATAGGGGAAAGTATGAGAGGTGTGCAAAAACACAGCGACATAGGGGAAGCTGTGAGAGGAGTGCAATAACACAGCGATAAAGTTGAATCTATGGGATGTGCGCGTAAAGACAGCGATATGGGGGAATGTATGAGAGGTGTGCAAGGCACAGCGATATAGGGGATGCTATGGGAGGTGCGTGAATACACAGCGATATAGGGAACGTTATGAGATGTGCATTAAAACGCAGCGATATTAGGGAAGATATAAGAGGTGCACAAAAACACAGTGATGTAGGAGAAGTTATGAGAGGTGTGTGAAAACACAGCGATATAGGGGAAGGTATGAGAGGTGCACAAAAACACAACGATATAGGGGAAGGAATGAGAGGTGCGCGAAAACACGGTGATATAGGGGAAATAATGATAGGAGCAAAAACACAGCGATATAGGTGAAGACTTGAGAGGTGCGCGAAAACACGGCGATATAGGGGAAGCTATGAGAGGTGAGCAATAACACAGCGATCAAGGTGAAGCTATGGGTTATGCGCGAAAACAGCGATGTAGGTGAAGCTATGGGAGGTGCATGAAAATACAGCGATATCGGGGAAGGTATGGGAGGTGCGCGAAAACAGCGCAATATAGGGGAAGGTATGAGAGGTGCGCGAAGGCACAGTGATAGAGGGGATGCTACATGAGGTGTGCGAATGCACAGCGATATAGGGGACGTTATGAGATGTGCATGAAAACACGGCAATATAAGGGAAGGTATGAGATGTGCGCAAAAGTACAGCGATATAGGAGAAGTTATGCGAGGTGCGTGAAAACACAGCGATATAGGGGAAGGTATGAGAGGTTCATGATAATACAGCGATATAGGGGAAGGTATGAGAGGTGCGCGAAAACAAGGGCGATATAGGGGACGTTAAGAGATGTGTATGAAAACACATCAATATAGGGGAAGGTATGAGATGTGCACAAAAATACAGCGATATAGGAGAAGCCATGAGAGGTGTGCAAAAACACAGCGATATCGGGGAAGTTATGGGAAGTGAGCGAAAACAGGGCGATACAGGGGAAGGTATGAGAGGTGCGCGAAAACAGGGCAATACAGTGGAAGCTATGGGATGTGCGCGAAAACAGGGCGATATAAGGGAAGGTATGAGAGGTGCCTGAATACACAGCGATATCGGGGAAGTTATGGGAAGTGAGCAAAAACAGGGCGATATAGGGGAAGGTATGAGAGGTACGCGAAGGCACAGTTATATAGGGGTGCTATGGGAGGTGCACGAATACACAGTGATATAGGGGAAGTTATGAGATGTGCATAAAAACACAGCGATATAGGGGAAGATATGAGAGGTGCGCAAAAATGCAGCAATACAGGAGAGGTTATGAGAGGTGCGTGAAAACACAGCGATATAGGGAAAGGCATGAGAGGTACGTGAAGGCACAGTTATATAGGGGTGCTATGGGAGGTGCACGAATACATAGAGATATAGGGGACGTTATGAGATGTGCATGAAAACACAGTGATATAGGGGAAGATATGAGAGGTACACAAGGGCACAGCGATATAGGGGATGCTATGGGATGTGCGTGAAAACACAGTTATATAGGAGACGTTATGGGATGTGCATGAAAACACGGCGATATAGGGGAAGCTATGAGAGGTGCGCGAAAATATGGCGATATGGGAGAATGTATCAGTGGTGCGAGAAAACGCAGCGATATAGGGGAAGTAATGAGAGGAGCGAAAACATAGCGATCTAGGTGAAGACATGAGAGGTGCGCGAAAACACGTCGATATAGGGGAAGCTATGAGAGGTGAGTAAAAACACAGCGATATAGGGGAAGCTGTGAGAGGTATGCAATAACACAGCGATAAAGTTGAATCTATGGGATGTGTGCGTAAAGACAGCGATATGGGGGAAGGTATGAGAGGTGCGTAAGGCACAGCGATAAAGGGGATGCTATGGGAGGTGCATGAATACACAGCGATATAGGGGACGTTATGAGATGTGCATTAAAACGCAGCGATATTAGGGAAGATATAAGAGGTGCACAAAAACCCAGTGATATAGGAGAAGTTATGAGAGGTGTGTGAAAACACAGCGATATAGGGGAAGGTATGAGAGGTGCAGGAAAACACATTGATATAGGGGAAGGAATGAGAGGTGCGCAAAAACACGGCGATATAGAGGAAATTATGAGAGGTGCGCGAAAACACGGCGATACAGGGGAATGTATCAGAGGTGCGAGAAAGCACAGCGATATAAGGGACGTTATGAGATGTGCATGAAAACACAGTGATATAGGGGAAGATATGAGAGGTACACAAAGGCACAGCGATATAGGGGATGCTATGGGATGTGCTTGAAAACACAGGTATATAGGAGACGTTATGGGATGTGCATGAAAACACGGCGATATAGGGGAAGCTATGAGAGGTGCGCAAAAATACGGCGATATGGGAGAATGTATCAGAGGTGCAAGAAAACGCAGTGATATAGGGGAAGTAATGAGAGGAGCGAAAACATAGCGATTTAGGTGAAGACATGAGAGGTGCGCGAAAACACGTCGATATAGGGGAAAGTATGAGAGGTGAGCAAAAACACAGCGACATAGGGGAAGCTGTGAGAGGAGTGCAATAACACAGCGATAAAGTTGAATCTATGGGATGTGTGCGTAAAGACAGCGATATGGGGGATGCTATGGGAGGTGCGTGAATACACAGCGATATAGGGGACGTTATGAGATGTGCATTAAAACGCAGCGATATTAGGGAAGATATAAGAGGTGCACAAAAACCCAGTGATATAGGAGAAGTTATGAGAGGTGTGTGAAAACACAGCGATATAGGGGAAGGTATGAGAGGTGCAGGAAAACACATTGATATAGGGGAAGGAATGAGAGGTGCGCAAAAACACGGCGATATAGAGGAAATTATGAGAGGTGCGCGAAAACACGGCGATACAGGGGAATGTATCAGAGGTGCGAGAAAGCACAGCGATATAGGGGACGTTATGAGATGTGCATGAAAGCACAGTGATATAGGGGAAGATATGAGAGGTACACAAAGGCACAGCGATATAGGGGATGCTATGAGATGTGCTTGAAAACACAGGTATATAGGAGACGTTATTGGATGTGCATGAAAACACGGCGATATAGAGGAAGCTATGAGAGGTGCGCGAAAATATGGCGATATGGGAGAATGTATCAGAGGTGCAAGAAAACGCAGCGATATAGGGGAAGTAATGAGAGGAGCGAAAACATAGCGATTTAGGTGAAGACATGAGAGGTGCGCGAAAACACGTCGATATAGGGGAAAGTATGAGAGGTGTGCAAAAACACAGCGACATAGGGGAAGCTGTGAGAGGAGTGCAATAACACAGCGATAAAGTTGAATCTATGGGATGTGCGCGTAAAGACAGCGATATGGGGGAATGTATGAGAGGTGTGCAAGGCACAGCGATATAGGGGATGCTATGGGAGGTGCGTGAATACACAGCGATATAGGGAACGTTATGAGATGTGCATTAAAACGCAGCGATATTAGGGAAGATATAAGAGGTGCACAAAAACACAGTGATGTAGGAGAAGTTATGAGAGGTGTGTGAAAACACAGCGATATAGGGGAAGGTATGAGAGGTGCACAAAAACACAACGATATAGGGGAAGGAATGAGAGGTGCGCGAAAACACGGTGATATAGGGGAAATAATGATAGGAGCAAAAACACAGCGATATAGGTGAAGACTTGAGAGGTGCGCGAAAACACGGCGATATAGGGGAAGCTATGAGAGGTGAGCAATAACACAGCGATCAAGGTGAAGCTATGGGTTATGCGCGAAAACAGCGATGTAGGTGAAGCTATGGGAGGTGCATGAAAATACAGCGATATCGGGGAAGGTATGGGAGGTGCGCGAAAACAGCGCAATATAGGGGAAGGTATGAGAGGTGCGCGAAGGCACAGTGATAGAGGGGATGCTACGTGAGGTGTGCGAATGCACAGCGATATAGGGGACGTTATGAGATGTGCATGAAAACACGGCAATATAAGGGAAGGTATGAGATGTGCGCAAAAGTACAGCGATATAGGAGAAGTTATGCGAGGTGCGTGAAAACACAGCGATATAGGGGAAGGTATGAGAGGTTCATGATAATACAGCGATATAGGGGAAGGTATGAGAGGTGCGCGAAAACAAGGGCGATATAGGGGACGTTAAGAGATGTGTATGAAAACACATCAATATAGGGGAAGGTATGAGATGTGCACAAAAATACAGCGATATAGGAGAAGCCATGAGAGGTGTACAAAAACACAGCGATATCGGGGAAGTTATGGGAAGTGAGCGAAAACAGGGCGATACAGGGGAAGGTATGAGAGGTGCGCGAAAACAGGGCAATACAGTGGAAGCTATGGGATGTGCGCGAAAACAGGGCGATATAGGGGAAGGTATGAGAGGTGCCTGAATACACAGCGATATCGGGGAAGTTATGGGAAGTGAGCAAAAACAGGGCGATATAGGGGAAGGTATGAGAGGTACGCGAAGGCACAGTTATATAGGGGTGCTATGGGAGGTGCACGAATACACAGTGATATAGGGGAAGTTATAAGATGTGCATAAAAACACAGCGATATAGGGGAAGATATGAGAGGTGCGCAAAAATGCAGCAATACAGGAGAGGTTATGAGAGGTGCGTGAAAACACAGCGATATAGGGAAAGGCATGAGAGGTACGTGAAGGCACAGTTATATAGGGGTGCTATGGGAGGTGCACGAATACATAGAGATATAGGGGACGTTATGAGATGTGCATGAAAACACGGCAATATAGGGGAAGGTATGAGAGGTGCCCGAAAACACAGTGTTATAGGGGAAGCTATGGGACGTGCGCGAAAACACGGCGATATAGGGGAAATTATGAGAGGTGCACAAAAACACAGCGATATAGGCGAAGGAATGAGAGGTGCGCGAAAAACAGGGCGATATAGAGGAAATTATGAGAGGTGCGCGAAAAAACGGCGATACAGGGGAATGTATCAGAAGTGCGAGAAAGCACAGCGATATAGGGGACGTTATGAGATGTGCGTGAAAACACAGTTATATAGGAGACGGTATGAGATGTGCATGAATACACGGCGATATAGGGGAAGCTATGAGAGGTGCGCGAAATTACGGCGATATGGGAGAATGTATCGGAGGTGCGAGAAAACACAGCGATATAGGGGAAGTAATGAGAGGAGCGAAAACATAGCGATTTAGGTGAAGACATGAGAGGTACGCGAAAACACGTCGATATAGGGGAAAGTATGAGAGGTGAGCAAAAACACAGCGATATAGGGGAAGCTGTGAGAGGTGTTCAATAACACAGCGATAAAGTTGAATCTACGGGATGTGCGTGTAAAGACAGCGATATGGGGGAAGGTATGAGAGGTGCGCAAGGCACAGCGATATAGGGGATGCTATGGGAGGTGCGTGAATACACAGCGATATAGGGGACGTTATGAGATGTGCATTAAAACGCAGCGATATTAGGGAAGATATAAGAGGTGCACAAAAACCCAGTGATATAGGAGAAGTTATGAGAGGTGTGTGAAAACACAGCGATATAGGGGAAGGTATGAGAGGTGCAGGAAAACACATTGATATAGGGGAAGGAATGAGAGGTGCGCAAAAACACGGCGATATAGAGGAAATTATGAGAGGTGCGCGAAAACACGGCGATACAGGGGAATGTATCAGAGGTGCGAGAAAGCACAGCGATATAGGGGACGTTATGAGATGTGCATGAAAACACAGTGATATAGGGGAAGATATGAGAGGTACACAAAGGCACAGCGATATAGGGGATGCTATGGGATGTGCTTGAAAACACAGGTATATAGGAGACGTTATGGGATGTGCATGAAAACACGGCGATATAGGGGAAGCTATGAGAGGTGCGCGAAAATATGGTGATATGGGAGAATGTATCAGAGGTGCAAGAAAACGCAGCGATATAGGGGAAGTAATGAGAGGAGCGAAAACATAGCGATTTAGGTGAAGACATGAGAGGTGCGCGAAAACACGTCGATATAGGGGAAAGTATGAGAGGTGAGCAAAAACACAGCGACATAGGGGAAGCTGTGAGAGGAGTGCAATAACACAGCGATAAAGTTGAATCTATGGGATGTGCGCGTAAAGACAGCGATATGGGGGAAGGTATGAGAGGTGCGCAAGGCACAGCGATAAAGGGGATGCTATGGGAGGTGCGTGAATACACAGCGATATAGGGGACGTTATGAGATGTGCATAAAAACACGGCGATATAGGGGAAGCTATGAGAGGTGCGCAAAAATACAGCAATATAGGAGAAGTTATGAGAGGTGAGTGAAAACACAGCGATATAGGAGGAGGTATGAAAGGTGCACGAAAACACAGCGGTATAGGGGAAGGTATGGGAGGTGCTCGAAAACAGGGCGATATAGGGGAAGGTATGAGAGGAGTGCGAAGACACAGCAATATAGGGGATGCTATAGGAGGTACGCGAAAACACAGTGATATAGGGGAAGACATGAGAGGTGCGTGAATGCAGGACAATATAGTGGAAGCTATGAGAGGTCAGTAAAAAAACACTGTGATATAGGGGAAGCTATGAGAGGTGAGCAACAACACAGCGATAAATGTGAATCTATGGGAGGTGCGCAAAAACACAGCTATATAGGGGAAGGTATGAGAGGTGCGCAAGGCACAGCGATATAGGGGATGCTATGGGAGGTGCGTGAATGCACAGCGATATACGGGAAGTTATGAGATGTGCATGAAAACGCAGCGATATTAGGGAAGGTATGAGAGGTTCACAAAGGCACAGCGACATAGGAGAATGAATGGGAGTGTGTGAAAACAGGGCGATATAGGCGAAGGTATGAGAAGTGCGCGAAGGCACAGCAATATGTGGGAGGCTATGGGAGGTGCGCGATTACACAGTGATATAGGGGACATTATGAGATGTGCATAAAAACACAGCGATACAGGGGAAGGTATGGGAGGTGCACGAAAACAGGGCGATATAGGGGACGGTATGAGATTTTTATGAAAACACAGCGATATAGGGAAGCTCTGAGAGGTGTGCAATAACACAGTGATAAAGTTGAATCTATGGGATGTGTGCGAAAAGACAGTGATATAGGGGAAGGTATGGGAGGTGCGCAAGGCACAGCGATATAGGGGACGTTATGAGATGTGCAGGAAGAAGCAGCGATATTAGGGAAGATATAAGAGGTGCACAAAAACACAGCGATATAGGAGAAGTAATGAGAGGTGCGTGAAAACAGCGATATAGAGGGAGGTATGAGAGGTGCACAAAAACATAGCGATACAGGGGAAGGTATGGGAGGTGCTCGAAAATACGGCGATATAGGGGAAGCTATGAGAGGTGCGCGAAAACACGGCAATATAGGGGACGGTATGAGAGCTGCTCAAGGCACAGCGATATAGGGGATGCTATGGGAGGTGCGTGAATACACAGTGATATACGGGACCTTATGAGATGTGTATGAAAACGCAGCGGTATTAGGGAAGGTATGAGAGGTTCACAAAAACACAGAAACATAGGAGAATGAATGGGAAGTGTGCGAAAACGGGGCGATATAGGCGAAGGTATGAGAAATGCGCGAAGGCACAGCAATATGTGGGAGGCTAGGGGAGGTGCGCGACTACACAGTGATATAGGGGACGTTATGAGATGTGCATAAAAACACAGCGATATGGGGGAAGTTATGAGAGGTGCGCAAAAATGCAGCAATATTGGAGAAGTTATGAGAGGTGCGTGAAAACACAGCGATATAGGGGAAGGTATGAAAGGTGTGTGAAAACAGGGCAATATAGGGGAAGGTATGAGAGGTGTGCGAGAACACGGCAATATAGGGGAAATTGTAAGAGTGCGCGAAAACATGGCAATACAGGAGAATGTATCAGAGGTACGAGAAAACACAGCGATATAGGGGAAGTAATGATAGGAGCAAAAACATAGCGATACAGGTGAAGACATGCGAGGTGCGCGAAAACACGACGATATAGGGGAAGCTATGAGAGGTGAGCAATAACACAGCGATCAAGTTGAAGCTATGCGTTGTGCGCGAAAACAGCGATGTAGTCGAAGCTATGGGAGGTGCACGAAAACATAGCGATATTGGGGAAGGTATGGGAGGTGCACGAAAACAGGGCGATATAGGGGAAGGTATGAGAGGTGCGCGAAGGCACAGTGATATAGGGGATGCTACGGGAGGTGCGCGAATGCACAGCGATATAGGGGACATTATGAGATGTGCATGAAAACACGGCAATATAGGGGAAAGTATGAGATGTACGCAAAAGTACGGCGATATAGGAGAAGTTATGAGAGGTGCGTGAAAACACAGCGATATAGGGGAAGGTATGAGAGGTGCACAATAATACAGCGATATAGGGGAAGGTATGGGAGGTGCGCAAAATCAGGGCGATATAGGGGACGTTATGAGATTTCCATGAAAACACATCAATATAGGGGAAGGTATGAGATGTGCGCAAAAATACAGCGATATAGGAGAAGTTATGAGATGTGCGTGAAAACACAGCGATACAGGGGAAGGTATGAGAGGTGCGCGAAAACACAGCGATATAGGGGACGCTATGGGAGGTGCGCGAAAACACAGCGATAAAGGGGACAGTACGAGATGTGCATGAATACACGGCGATATTGGGGAAGCCATGAGAGGTGCGTGAAAACACAGCGATATAGGGGAAGGTATGAGAGGTGTGCAAAAACACAGCGATATCGGGGAAGTTATGGGAAGTGAGCGAAAACAGGGCGATATAGGCGAAGGTATGAGAGGTACGCGAAGGCACAGTTATATAGGGGAGTTATGGGAGGTGCACGAATACACAGTGATATAGGGGACGTTATGAGATGTGCATGAAAACACAGCAATATAGGGGAAGTTACGAGAGGTGCACAAAAACACAGCGTTATAGCAGAATTTATGAGAGGTGCAAGAAAACACAGCAATATAGGGGGAGGTATGGGAGGTGCGCGAAAACAGGGCGATATAGGGAATGAAATGACAGGTGCGCGAAAACAGGGCAATATAGTGGAAGCTATGGGATGTGCGCGAAAACAGGGCGATATAGGGGAAGGTATGAGAGGTGCCTGAAAGCACAGCAATATCGGGGAAGTTATGGGAAGTGAGCAAAAACAGGGCGATATAGGGGAAGGTATGAGAGGTACACGAAGGCACAGTTATATAGGGGTGCTGTGGGAGGTGCACGAATACACAGTGATATAGGGGACGTTATGAGATGTGCATAAAAACACAGCGATATAGGGGAAGTTATGAGAGGTGCGCAAAAATGCAGCAATATAGGAGAGGTTATGAGAGGTGCATAAAAACACAGCGATATAGGGGATGCTATGGGAGGTGCACGAATACACAGAGATATAGGGGACGTTATGAGATGTGCATGAAAACACGGCAATATAGGGGAAGGTATGAGAGGTGCCTGAAAACACAGTGTTATAGGGGACGCAATGGACGTGCGCGAAAACACGGCGATATAGGGGAAATTATGAGAGGTGCGCGAAAACACAGCGATATAGGGGAAGGTATGAGAGGTGCACAAAAACACAGCGATATAGGCGAAGGAATGAAAGGTGCGCGAAAAACAGGGCGATATAGAGGAAATTATGAGAGGTGCGCGAAAAAACGGCGATACAGGGGAATGTATCAGAAGTGCGAGAAAGCACAGCGATATAGGGGACGTTATGAGATGTGCGTGAAAACACAGTTATATAGGAGACGGTATGAAATGTGCATGAATACACGGCGATATAGGGGAAGCTATGAGAGGTGCGCGAAAATACGGCGATATTGGAGAAGTTATGAGAGGTGCGTGAAAACACAGCGATATAGGGGAAGGTATGAGAGGTGTGCGAGAACACGAAAATATAGGGGAAATTGTAAGAGTGCGCGAAAACATGGCAATACAGGAGAATGTATCAGAGGTACGAGAAAACACAGCGATATCGGGGAAGTAATGATAGGAGCAAAAACATAGCGATACAGGTGAAGACATGCGAGGTGCGCGAAAACACGGCGATATAGGGGAAGCTATGAGAGGTGAGCAATAACACAGCGATCAAGTTGAAGCTATGCGTTGTGCGCGAAAACAGCGATGTAGTCGAAGCTATGGGAGGTGCACGAAAACATAGCGATATTGGGGAAGGTATGGGAGGTGCACGAAAACAGGGCGATATAGGGGAAGGTATGAGAGGTGCGCGAAGGCACAGTGATATAGGGGATGCTACGGGAGGTGCGCGAATGCACAGCGATATAGGGGACATTATGAGATGTGCATGAAAACACGGCAATATAGGGGAAGGTATGAGATGTACGCAAAAATACGGCGATATAGGAGAAGTTATGAGAGGTGCGTGAAAACACAGCGATATAGGGGAAGGTATGAGAGGTGCACAATAATACAGCGATATAGGGGAAGGTATGGGAGGTGCGCAAAATCAGGGCGATATAGGGGACGTTATGAGATTTCCATGAAAACACATCAATATAGGGGAAGGTATGAGATGTGCACAAAAATACAGCGATATAGGAGAAGTTATGAGATGTGCGTGAAAACACAGCGATACAGGGGAAGGTATGAGAGGTGCGCGAAAACACAGCGATATAGGGGACGCTATGGGAGGTGCGCGAAAACACAGCGATAAAGGGGACAGCACGAGATGTGCATGAATACACGGCGATATTGGGGAAGCCATGAGAGGTGCGTGAAAACACAGCGATATAGGGGAAGGTATGAGAGGTGTGCAAAAACACAGCGATATCGGGGAAGTTATGGGAAGTGAGCGAAAACAGGGCGATATAGGCGAAGGTATGAGAGGTACGCGAAGGCACAGTTATATAGGGCAGTTATGGGAGGTGCACGAATACACAGTGATATAGGGGACGTTATGAGATGTGCATGAAAACACAGCAATATAGGGGAAGTTACGAGAGGTGCACAAAAACACAGCGTTATAGCAGAATTTATGAGAGGTGCAAGAAAACACAGCAATATAGGGGGAGGTATGGGAGGTGCGCGAAAACAGGGCAATATAGTGGAAGCTATGGGATGTGCGCGAAAACAGGGCGATATAGGGGAAGGTATGAGAGGTGCCTGAAAGCACAGCAATATCGGGGAAGTTATGGGAAGTGAGCAAAAACAGGGCGATATAGGGGAAGGTATGAGAGGTACACGAAGGCACAGTTATATAGGGGTGCTGTGGGAGGTGCACGAATACACAGTGATATAGGGGACGTTATGAGATGTGCATAAAAACACAGCGATATAGGGGAAGTTATGAGAGGTGCGCAAAAATGCTGCAATATAGGAGAGGTTATGAGAGGTGCGTGAAAACACAGCGATATAGGGAAAGGCATGAGAGGTACGTGAAGGCACAGTTATATAGGGGATGCAATGGGAGGTGCACGAATACACAGAGATATAGGGGACGTTATGAGATGTGCATGAAAACACGGCAATATAGGGGAAGGTATGAGAGGTGCCTGAAAACACAGTGTTATAAGGGACGCAATGGACGTGCGCGAAAACACGGCGATATAGGGGAAATTATGAGAGGTGCGCAAAAACACAGCGATATAGGGGAAGGTATGAGAGGTGCACAAAAACACAGCGATATAGGCGAAGGAATGAGAGGTGCGCGAAAAACAGGGCGATATAGAGGAAATTATGAGAGGTGCGCGAAAAAACGGCGATACAGGGGAATGTATCAGAAGTGCGAGAAAGCACAGCGATATAGGGGACGTTATGAGATGTGCGTGAAAACACAGTTATATAGGAGACGGTATGAGATGTGCATGAATACACGGCGATATAGGGGAAGCTATGAGAGGTGCGCGAAAATACGGCGATATTGGAGAAGTTATGAGAGGTGCGTGAAAACACAGCGATATAGGGGAAGGTATGAAAGGTGTGTGAAAACAGGGCGATATAGGGGAAGGTATGAGAGGTGTGCGAGAATACGGCAATATAGGGGAAATTGTAAGAGTGCGCGAAAACATGGCAATACAGGAGAATGTATCAGAGGTACGAGAAAACACAGCGATATCGGGAAAGTAATGATAGGAGCAAAAACATAGCGATACAGGTGAAGACATGCGAGGTGCGCGAAAACACGGCGATATAGGGGAAGCTATGAGAGGTGAGCAATAACACAGCGATCAAGGTGAAGCTATGGGTTGTGCGCGAAAACAGCGATGTAGTCGAAGCTATGGGAGGTGCACGAAAACATAGCGATATTGGGGAAGGTATGGGAGGTGCACGAAAACAGGGCGATATAGGGGAAGGTATGAGAGGTGCGCGAAGGCACAGTGATATAGGGGATGCTACGGGAGGTGCGCGAATGCACACTGATATAGGGGACATTATGAGATGTGCATGAAAACACGGCAATATAGAGGAAGGTATGAGATGTACGCAAAAGTACGGCGATATAGGAGAAGTTATGAGAGGTGCGTGAAAACACAGCGATATAGGGGAAGGTATGAGAGGTGCACAATAATACAGCGATATAGGGGAAGGTATGGGAGGTGCGCGAAAACAGCGCGATATAGGGGACGTTATGAGATTTCCATGAAAACACATCAATATAGGGGAAGGTATGCGATGTGCATTAAAACACGGCGATATTTGGGAAGCCATGAGAGGTGCGTGAAAACACAGCGATATAGGGGAAGGTATGAGAGGTGTGCAAAAACACAGCGATATCGGGGGAGTTATGGGAAGTGAGCGAAAACAGGGCCATATAGGCGAAGGTATGAGAGGTACGCGAAGGCACAGTTATATAGGGGAGTTATGGGAGGTGCACGAATACACAGTGATATAGGGGACGTTATGAGATGTGCATTAAAACTCAGCAATATAGGGGAAGTTACGAGAGGTGCACAAAAACACAGCGTTATAGCAGAATTTATGAGAGGTGCAAGAAAACAGCAATATAGGGGGAGGTATGGGAGGTGCGCGAAAACAGGGCGATATAGGGGATGAAATGACAGGTGCGCGAAAACTGGGCAATATAGTGGAAGCTATGGGATGTGCGCAAAAACAGGGCGATATAGGGGAAGGTATGAGAGGTGCCTGAAAGCACAGCAATATCGGGGAATTTATGGGAAGTGAGCGAAAACTGGGCGATATAGGGGAAGATATGAGAGGTACGCGAAGGCACAGTGATATAGAGGGCTATGGGAGGTGCACGAATACACAGCGATATAGGGGAAGGTATGAGAGGTGCACAATAATACAGCGATATAGGGGAAGGTATGGGAGGTGTGCGAAAACAGCGCGATATAGGGGACATTATGAGATTTCCATGAAAACACATCAATATAGGGGAAGGTATGCGATGTGCATTAAAACACGGCGATATTTGGGAAGCCATGAGAGGTGCGTGAAAACACAGCGATATAGGGGAAGGTATAAGAGGTGTGCAAAAACACAGCGATATCGGGGAAGTTATGGGAAGTGAGCGAAAACAGGGCGATATAGGCGAAGGTATGAGAGGTACGCGAAGGCACAGTTATATAGGGGAGTTATGGGAGGTGCACGAATACACAGTAATATAGGGGACGTTATGAGATGTGCATTAAAACTCAGCAATATAGGGGAAGTTACGAGAGGTGCACAAAAACACAGCGTTATAGCAGAATTTATGAGAGGTGCAAGAAAACACAGCAATATAGGGGGAGGTATGGGAGGTGCGCGAAAACAGGGCGATATAGGGGATGAAATGACAGGTGCGCGAAAACTGGGCAATATAGTGGAAGCTATGGGATGTGCGCAAAAACAGGGCGATATAGGGGAAGGTATGAGAGGTGCCTGAAAGCACAGCAATATCGGGGAATTTATGGGAAGTGAGCGAAAACTGGGCGAAACAGGGGAAGATATGAGAGGTACGCGAAGGCACAGTGATATAGAGGGCTATGGGAGGTGCACGAATACACAGCGATATAGGGGAAGGTATGAGAGGTGCACAATAATACAGCGATATAGGGGAAGGTATGGGAGGTGTGCGAAAACAGCGCGATATAGGGGACATTATGAGATTTCCATGAAAACACATCAATATAGGGGAAGGTATGCGATGTGCATTAAAACACGGCGATATTTGGGAAGCCATGAGAGGTGCGTGAAAACACAGCGATATAGGGGAAGGTATAAGAGGTGTGCAAAAACACAGCGATATCGGGGAAGTTATGGGAAGTGAGCGAAAACAGAGCGATATAGGCGAAGGTATGAGAGGTACGCGAAGGCACAGTTATATAGGGGAGTTATGGGAGGTGCACGAATACACAGTGATATAGGGGACGTTATGAGATGTGCATTAAAACTCAGCAATATAGGGGAAGTTACGAGAGGTGCACAAAAACACAGCGTTATAGCAGAATTTATGAGAGGTGCAAGAAAACACAGCAATATAGGGGGAGGTATGGGAGGTGCGCGAAAACAGGGCGATATAGGGGATGAAATGACAGGTGCGCGAAAACTGGGCAATATAGTGGAAGCTATGGGATGTGCGCAAAAACAGGGCGATATAGGGGAAGGTATGAGAGGTGCCTGAAAGCACAGCAATATCGGGGAATTTATGGGAAGTGAGCGAAAACTGGGCGATATAGGGGAAGATATGAGAGGTACGCGAAGGCACAGTGATATAGAGGGCTATGGGAGGTGCACGAATACACAGCGATATAGGAGACGTTATGAGATGTGCATGAAAACACGGCAATATGGGGGAAGGTATGAGAGGTGCGCAAAAATACAGCATTATAGCAGAATTTAAGAGAGGTGCGTGAAAAGACAGTAATATAGGGCAAGGTATGAGAGGTGCACGAAAACAGCAATTTTGGGGGAGGTATGGGAGGTGCGCGAAAACAGTGCGATATAGGGGAAGGTATGAAAGGAGTGCGAAGACACAGCAATATTGGGGATGCTATGGGAGGTACGCGAAAACACAGTGATATAGGGGAAGACATGAATGGTGCGTGAAAGCAGTAGAATATAGTGGAAGCTATGAGAGGTGAGCAAAAACACGGTGATATAGGGGAAGCTATGAGAGGTGAGCAATAACACAGCGATAAAGGTGAATCTATGGGATTTCTGCAAAAACACAGCTATATAGGGGAAGGTATGAGAGGTGCGCAAGGCACAGCGATACAGGGGAATGTATCAGAGGTGCGAGAAAACACAGCGATATAGGGGAAGTAATGAGAGGAGCGAAAACATAGCGATCTAGGTGAAGACATGAGAGGTGCGCGAAAACACGGCGATATAGGGGAAGCTCTGAGAGGTGTGCAATAACACAGTGATAAAGTTGAATCTATGGGATGTGTGCGAAAAGACAGCGATACAGGGGAAGGTATGGGAGGTGCGCAAGGCACAGCGATATAGGGGATGCTATAGGAGGTGCGTGAATACACAGCGATATATGGGATGCTATGGGAGGTGCGTGAATACACAGCGATATACGGGACGTTATGAGATGTGCATGAAAACACAGCAATATTAGGGAAGGTATGAGAGGTTCACAAAAACACAGCGACATAGGAGAATGAATGGGAAGTGTGCGAAAACAGGGCGATATAGGCGAAGGTATGAGAAATGCGCGAAGGCACAGCAATATGTGGGAGGCTATGGGATGTGCGCGACTACACAGTGATATAGGGGACGTTATGAGATGTGCATGAAAACACGGCAATACAAGGGAAGGTATGAGATGTACGCAAAAGTACAGCAATATAGGAGAAGTTATGAGAGGGGCGTGAAAAGACAGCGATATCGTGGAAGGTATGAGAGGTGCGCAAAAACAGAGCGATATAGTGGAAGGTATGAGAGGTGCGCGAAAACACCGTGATATAGGGGAAGACATGAGAGGTGCGCAAAAACAGGGCAATATAGTGGAAGCTATTGGACATGCCCGAAAACACGGCGATACAGGGGAATGTATCAGAGGTGCGAGAAAACACAGCGATATATAGGGACGCTATGGGACGTGCGCAAAAAAACACTGATATAGGGGAAGGTATGAGAGGTGTGCGAGAACACGGCAATATAGGGGAAATTGTAAGAGGTGCGAGAAAACATGTCAATACAGGGGAATGTATCAGAGGTGGGAGAAAACACAGCAATATAGGGGAAGTAATGATAGGAGCAAAAACATAGCGATATAAGTGAAGACATGCGAGGTGCGTGAAAACACGGCGATATAGGGGAAGCTATGAGAGGTGAGCAATAACACAGCAATCAAGGTGAAGCTATGGGCTGTGCGCGAAAACAGCGATGTAGACAAAGCTATGGGAGGTGCATGAAAACACAGCGAAATCGGGGAAGGTATGGGAGGTGCGCGAAAACAGGGCGATATAGGGGAAGGTATGAGAGGTGCATGAAAACACATCAATATAGGGGAAGTTATGAGATGTGCGCAAAATACAGCGATATAAGGGAAGGTATGAGAGCTGCACGAAAACACAGCCATATAGGGGAAGGTATAAGAGGTGCGCGAAAACAGGGTGATATATTGGAAGGTATGAGAGGTGCCCAAAAACACAGCGATATAGGGGACGCTATGGGACGAGCGTGAAAGCACAGTGATATAGGGGATGTAATGAGAGGAGCGAAAACATAGCGATCTCAGCAAAGCTATGGGAGGTGCGCGAAAACTCAGCGATAAAGGGGACGGTACGAGATGTGAATGTATACACGGCGATATTGGGGAAATTATGAGAGGTTCGCGAAAACACGGCGATACAGGGGGATGTATCAGAGGTGCGAGAAAACACAGCGATATACGGGAAGTAATGAGAGGAGCGAAAACATAGCGATCTAGGTGAAGACATGATAGGTGCGTGAAAACACGACGATATAGGGGAAGCTATGAGAGGTGAGCAAAAACACAGCAATATAGGGGAAGCTATGAGTGGTGTACAATAACACAGCGATAAAGTTGAATCTATGGGATATGCACGAAAAGACAGCGATATAGGGGAAGGTATGAGAGGTGCGCAAGGCACAGCGATATAGGGAATGCTATAGGAGGTGCGTAAATACACAGCGATATAAGGGACGTTATGAGACGTACATGAAAACGCAGCGATATTAGGGAAGATATAAGAGGTGCACAAAAACACAGCGATATAGGAGAAGTTTTGAGCGGTGTGTGAAAACACAGCGATATAGGGGAAGGTATGGGAGTTGATAGAAAACACAGCGATATAGGGGAAGGAATGAGAGGTGCGTGAAAGCAGGGCAATATAGTGGAAGCTATGAGAGGTGAGCAAAAACACGGCGATATCGGGGAAGCTATGAGAAGTGAGCAATAACACAGTGATAAAGGTGAATCTATGGGATGTGCGCAAAAACACAGCGATATAGGGGAAGGTATGAGAGGTGCACAAGACACAGCGATATAGGGGATGCTATGGGAGGTGCGTGAATACACAGCGATATACGGGACGTTATGAGATGTGCATGAAAACGCAGCGATATTAGGGAAGGTATGAGAGGTTCACAAAAACATAGCGACATAGGAGAATGAATGGGAAGTGTGCGAAAACAGGGCGATATAGGCGAAGGTATGAGAAGTGCGCGAAGGCACAGCAATATGTGGGAGGCTATGGGAGGTGCGCGACTACACAGTGATACAGGGGACGTTATGAGATGTGCATAAAAACACAGCAATATGGGGGAAGTTATGAGAGGTGCGCAAATATGCAGCAATATAGGAGATGTTATGAGAGGTGCGTGAAAACACAGCGATATAGGGGAAGGTATGAGAGGTGCACGAAAACAGAGCGATATAGGAGAAGGAATGGGAGGTGTGTGAAAACAGGGCGATATAGGGGAAGGTATGAGAGGTGCGCGAAAACATCATGATATAGGGGAAGACATGAGAGTTACGCAGAAATAGGGCAATATAGTGGAAGCTATGGGATGTGCGCGAAAACACGGCGAAACAGGGGAATGTATCAGAGGTGCGAGAAAACACAGCGATATAGGGGACGCAATGGGACGTGCGCAAAAAAACAGCAATATAGGTGAAGACATGCGAGGTGCGCGAAAACACGGCGATATAGGGGAAGCTATGAGAGGTGAGCAATAACACAGCGATCAAGGTGAAGCTATGGGATGTGCGTGAAGACAGCGATGTAGGCGAAGCAATGGGAGGTGCACGAAAACACAGCGATATCGGGGAAGGTATGGGAGGTGCGCGAAAACAGGGCGATATAGGGGAAGGTATGAGAGGTGGGCGAAGGCACAGTGATATAGGGGATGCTACGGGAGGTGCGCGAATGCACAGCGATATAGGGAACGTTATGAGATGTGCATGAAAACACGACAATATAGGGGAAGGTATGAGATGTGCGCAAAAGTACAGCGATAGAGGAGAAGTTATGAGAGGTGCGTGAAAACACAGCGATATAGGGGAAGGTATGACAGGTGCACAATAATACAGCGATATAGGGGAAGGTATGGGAGGTGCACGAAAACAGGGCGATATAGGGGACGTTATGAGATTTGCATGAAAACACATCAATATAGGGGAAGGTGTGAGATGTGCGCAAAAATACAGCGATATAGGAGAAGTTATGAGAGGTGCGTGAAAACACAGCGATACAGGGGAAGGTATGAGAGGTGCATGAAAACACAGCGATACAGGGGAAGGTATGAGAGGTGCGCGAAAACACAGCAATATAGGGGACTCTATGGGAGGTGCGCGAAAACACAGCGATAAAGGGGACAGTACCAGATGTGCATGAATACACGGCGATATTGGGGAAGCCATCAGAGGTGCATGAAAACACAGCGATATATGGGAAGGTATGAGAATTGTGCAAAAACACAGCGATATCGGGGAAGTTATGGGAAGTGAGTGAAAACAGGGCGATATAGGGGAAGGTATGAGAGGTACGCGAACGTACAGTTATATAGGGGAGTTATGGGAGGTGCACGAATACACAGCGATATAGGGGACGTTATGAGATGTGCATGAAAACACAGCAATATAGGGGAAGTTATGAGAGGTGCACAAAAATACAGCGTTATAGCAGAATTTATGAGAGGTGCACGAAAACACAGCAATATAGGGGGAGGTATGGGAGGTGCGCGAAAACAGGGCGATATAGTGGAAGCTATGGGATGTGCGCGAAAACAGGGCGATATAGGGGCAGGTATGAGAGGTGCCTGAAAACACAGCAATATCGGGGAAGTTATGGGAAGTGAGCGAAAACAGGGCGATATAGGGGAAGATATGAGAGGTACGCGAAGGCACAGTGATATAGAGGGCTATGGGAGGTGCATGAATACACAGCGATATAGGGGACGTTATGAGATGTGCATGAAAACACGGCAATATTGGGGAAGGTATGAGAGGTGCGCAAAAATACAGCATTATAGCAGAATTTAAGAGAGGTGCGTGAAAACACAGTAATATATGGCAAGTTATGAGAGGTGCACGAAAACACAGCAATATAGGGGGAGGTATGGGAGGTGCGTGAAAACAGTGCGATATAGGGGAAGGTATGAGAGGAGTGCGAAGACACAGCAATATAGGGGATGCTATGGGAGGTACGCGAAAACACAGTGACATAGGGGAAGACATGAGAGGTGCGTGAAAGCAGGACAATATAGTGGAAGCTATGAGAGGTGAGCAAAAACACGGTGATATAGGGGAAGCTATGAGAGGTGAGCAATAACACAGCGATAAAGGTGAATCTATGGGATGTGCGCAAAAACACAGCTATATAGGGGAAGGTATGAGAGGTGCGCAAGGCACAGCGATATAGGGGATGCTATGGGAGGTGCGTGAATGCAAAGCGATATACGGGAAGTTATGTGATGTGCATGAAAACGCAGCGATATTAGGGAAGGTATGAGAGGTTCACAAAAACACAGCGACATAGCAGAATGAATGGGAAGTGTGCGAAAACAGGGCGATATAGGCGAAGGTATGAGAAGTGCGCAAAGGCACAGCAATACGTGCGAGGCTATGGGAGATGAACGATTACACAGTGATATAGGGGACATTATGAGATGTGCATAAAAACACAGCGATACAGGGGAAGGTATGGGAGGTGCTCGAAAACATGGCGATATAGGGGACGGTATGAGATTTGTATGAAAACACGGCGATATAGGGGAAGCTATGAGAGGTGGGCGAAAACATGGCAATATAGGGGATGGTATGAGAGGTGCGCAAGGCACAGCGATATAAGGGATGCTATGGGAGGTGCGTGAATACACAGCGATATACGGGACGTTATGAGATGTGCGTGAAAACGCAGCGATATTAGGGAAGGTATGAGAGGTTCACAAAAGCAAGGCGACATAGGAGAATGAATGGGAAGTGTGCGAAAACAGGGCGATATAGGTGAAGGTATGAGAAGTGCGCGAAGGCACAGCAATATGTAGGAGGCTATGGGAGGTGCGAGACTACACAGTGATATAGGGGACGTTATGAAATGTGCATAAAAACACAGCGATACAGGGGAATTTATGAGAGGTGCGCAAAAATGCAGCAATATAGGAGAAGTTAAGAGAGGTGCGTGAAAACACAGCGATATAGGGGAAGGCATGAGAGGTACACGAAGGCACAGTTATATGGGGGTGCTATGGGAGGTGCACGAATACACAGAGATATAGGGGACGTTATGAGATGGGCATGAAAACACGGCAATATAGGGGATGTTATGAGAGGTGCCGAAAAACACAGCGTTATAGGGGACTCTATAGGACGTGCGCGAAAACACGGCGATATAGGGGAAATTATGAGAGGTTCGCGAAAACACGGCGATACAGGGAAATGTATCAGAGGTGCAAGAAAACACAGCGATCTAGGTGAAGACATGAGAGGTGCGCAAAAACACGGCGATATAGGGGAAGCTATGAAAGGTGAGCAAAAACACGGCGATAGAGTGGAAGCTCTGAGAGGTGTGCAATAACACACTGATAAAGTTGAATCTATGGGATGTGTGCGAAAAGACAGCGATATAGAGGAAGGTATGGGAGGTGCGCAAGGCACAGCGATATAGGGGATGCTATAGGAGGTGCGTGAATACACAGCGATATAGGGGACATTATGAGATGTGCAGGAAGAAGCAGCGATATTAGGGAAGATATAAGAGGTGCACAAAAACACAGCGATATAGGAGAAGTTATGAGCGGTGCGTGAAAACACAGCGATATAGAGGGAGGTATGAGAGGTGCACAAAAACACGGCAATATAGGGGACGGTATGAGAGGTGCGCAAGGCAAGGCGATATAGGGGATGCTATGGGAGGTGCGTGAATGCACAGCGATATACGGGAAGTTATGTGATGTGCATGAAAACGCAGCGATATTAGGGAAGGTATGAGAGGTTCACAAAAGCACAGCGACATAGGAGAATGAATGGGAAGTGTGCGAAAACAGGGCGATATAGGCGAAGGTATGAGAAGTGCGCAAAGGCACTGCAATATGTGTGAGGCTATGGGAGGTGCGCGATTACACAGTGATATAGGGGACATTATGAGATGTGCATAAAAACACAGCGATATAGAGGGAGGCATGAGAGGTGCATGAAAACACAGCGATACAGGGGAAGGTAGGGGAGGTGCTCGAAAATAGGGCGATATAGGGGACGGTATGAGATTTGTATGAAAACACGGTGATATAGGGGAAGATATGAGAGGTGCGTGAATACACAGCGATATAGTGGAAGGTATGAGAGGTGTGTGAAAACAGGGCGATATGGGGAAGGTATGAGAGGTGAGCAATAACACAGCGATAAAGGTGAATCTATGGGATGTGCGCAAAAACACAGCTATATAGGGGAAGGTATGAGAGGTGCGCAAGGCACAGCGATATAGGGGATGCTATGGGAGGTGCGTGAATGCACAGCGATATACCGGAAGTTATGAGATGTGCATGAAAACGCAGCGATATTAGGGAAGGTATGAGAGGTTCACAAAAGCACTGCGACATAGAAGAATGAATGGGAGGTGTGCGAAAACAGGGCGATATAGGCGAAGTTATGAGAAGTGCGCGAAGGCACAGCAATATGTGGGAGGCTATGGGAGGTGCGCGATTACACAGTGATATAGGGGACGTTATGAGATGTGCATAAAAACACAGCGATACAGGGGAAGGTATGGGAGGTGCTCGAAAACACGGCGATTTAGGGGAAGCTATGAGAGGTGCGCGAAAACACGGCAATATAGGGGACGGTATGAGAGGTGCGCAAGGCAAGGCGATATAAGGGATGCTATGGGAGGTGCATGAATACACAGCGATATACGGGACGTTATGAGATGTGCATGAAAACGCAGCGATATTAGGGAGGGGATGAGAGGTTCACAAAAGCAAGGTGACATAGGAGAATGAATGGGAAGTGTGCGAAAACAGGGCGATATAGGCGAAGATATGAGAAATGCGCGAAGGCACAGCAATATGTGGGAGGCTATGGGAGGTGCGCGACTACACAGTGATATAGGGGACGTTATGAGATGTGCATAAAAACACAGCGATATGGGGGAAGTTATGGGAGGTGCGCAAAAATGCAGCAATATTGGAGAAGTTATGAGAGGTGCGTGAAAACACAGCGATATAGGGGAAGGTATGAGAGGTGTATGAAAACAGGGCGATATAGGGGAAGGTATGAGAGGTGTGCGAGAAGACGGCAATATAAGGAAAATTGTAAGAGTGCGCGAAAACATGGCAATACAGGAGAATGTATCAGAGGTGCGAGAAAACACAGCGATATAGGGGAAGTAATGATAGGAGCAAAAACATAGCGATACAGGTGAAGACATGCGAGATGCCCGAAAACACGGCGATATAGGGGAAGCTATGAGAGGTGAGCAATAACACAGCGATCAAGGGGAAGGTATGAGAGGTGCACGAATGCACAGTGATATAGGGGATGCTATGGGAGGTGCGTGAATGCACAGCGATATACGGGAAGTTATGTGATGTGCATGAAAGCGCAGCGATATTAGGGAAGGTATGAGAGGTTCACAAAAGCACAGCGACATAGGAGAATGAATGGGAAGTGTGCGAAAACAGGGCGATATAGGCGAAGGTATGAGAAGTGCGCAAAGGCACAGCAATATGTGTGAGGCTATGGGAGGTGCGCGATTACACAGTGATATAGGGGACATTATGAGATGTGCATAAAAACACAGCGATACAGGGGAAGGTATGGGAGGTGCTCGAAAACATGGCGATATAGGGGATGGTATGAGATTTGCATGAAAACACGGCGATATAGGGGAAGCTATGAGAGGTGGGCGAAAACACGGCAATATAGGGGAAGCTATGAGAGGTGAGCAATAACACAGCGATCAAGGTGAAGCTATGGGATGTGCGTGAAGACAGCGATGTAGGCGAAGATATGGGAGGTGCACGAAAACACAGCGATATCGGGGAAGGTATGGGAGGTGCGCGAAAGGAACAGTTATATAGGGGAGTTATGGGAGGTGCACGAATACACAGCGATATAGGGGACGTTATGAGATGTGCATGAAAACACAGCAATATAGGGGAAGTTATGAGAGGTGCACAAAAATACAGCGTTATAGCAGAATTTATGAGAGATGCACGAAAACACAACAATATAGGGGGAGGTATGGGAGGTGTGCGAAAACAGGGCGTTATAGTGGAAGCTATGGGATGTGCGTGAAAACAGGGCGATATAGGGGCAGGTATGAGAGGTGCCTGAAAACACAGCAATATCGGGGAAGTTATGGGAAGTGAGCGAAAACAGGGCGATATAGGGGAAGATATGAGAGGTACGCGAAGGCACAGTGATATAGAGGGCTATGGGAGGTGCATGAATACACAGCGATATAGGGGACGTTATGAGATGTGCATGAAAACACGGCAATATTGGGGAAGGTATGAGAGGAGCGCAAAAATACAGCATTATAGCAGAATTTAAGAGAGGTGCGTGAAAACACAGTAATATATGGCAAGGTATGAGAGGTGCACGAAAACACAGCAATATAGGGGGAGGTATGGGAGGTGCGCGAAAACAGTGCGATATAGGGGAAGGTATGAGAGGAGTGCGAAGACACAGCAATATAGGGGATGCTATGGGAGGTACGCGAAAACACAGTGATATAGGGGAAGACATGAGAGGTGCGTGAAAGCAGGACAATATAGTGGAAGCTATGAGAGGTGAGCAAAAACACGGTGATATAGGGGAAGCTATGAGAGGTGAGCAATAACACAGCGATAAAGGTGAATCTATGGGATGTGCGCATAAACACAGCTATATAGGAGAAGGTATGAGAGGTGCGCAAGGCACAGCGATATAGGGGATGCTATGGGAGGTGCGTGAATGCACAGCGATATACGGGAAGTTATGTGATGTGCATGAAAACGCAGCGATATTAGGGAAGGTATGAGAGGTTCACAAAAGCACAGCGACATAGGAGAATGAATGGGAAGTGTGCGAAAACAGGGCGATATAGGCGAAGGTATGAGAAGTGCGCAAAGGCACAGCAATATGTGTGAGGCTATGGGAGGTGCGCGATTACACAGTGATGTAGGGGACATTATGAGATGTGCATAAAAACACAGCGATACAGGGGAAGGTATGGGAGGTGCTCGAAAACATGGCGATATAGGGGATGGTATGAGATTTGCATGAAAACACGGCGATATAGGGGAAGCTATGAGAGGTGGGCGAAAACACGGCAATATAGGGGATGGTATGAGAGGTGCGCAAGGCACAGCGATATAGGGGATGCTATGGGAGGTGCGAGACTACACAGTGATATAGGGGACGTTATGAAATGTGCATAAAAACACAGCGATACAGGGGAATTTACGAGAGGTGCGCAAAAATGCAGCAATATAGGAGAAGTTATGAGAGGTGCGCGAAAACACGGCGATATAGGGGAAGCTATGAGAGGTGAGCAATAACACAGCGATCAAGGTGAAGCTATGGGATGTGCGTGAAGACAGCGATGTAGGCGAAGATATGGGAGGTGCACGAAAACACAGCGATATCGGGGAAGGTATGGGAGGTGCGCGAAAACAGGGCGATATAGGGGAAGGTATGAGAGGTACGCGAAGGCACAGTTATATAGGGGAGTTATGGGAGGTGCACGAATACACAGCGATATAGGGGACGTTATGAGATGTGCATGAAAACACAGCAATATAGGGGAAGTTATGAGAGGTGCACAAAAATACAGCGTTATAGCAGAATTTATGAGAGATGCACGAAAACACAACAATATAGGGGGAGGTATGGGAGGTGTGCGAAAACAGGGCGTTATAGTGGAAGCTATGGGATGTGCGCGAAAACAGGGCGATATAGGGGCAGGTATGAGAGGTGCCTGAAAACACAGCAATATCGGGGAAGTTATGGGAAGTGAGCGAAAACAGGGCGATATAGGGGAAGATATGAGAGGTACGCGAAGGCACAGTGATATAGAGGGCTATGGGAGGTGCATGAATACACAGCGATATAGGGGACGTTATGAGATGTGCATGAAAACACGGCAATATTGGGGAAGGTATGAGAGGAGCGCAAAAATACAGCATTATAGCAGAATTTAAGAGAGGTGCGTGAAAACACAGTAATATATGGCAAGGTATGAGAGGTGCACGAAAACACAGCAATATAGGGGGAGGTATGGGAGGTGCGCGAAAACAGTGCGATATAGGGGAAGGTATGAGAGGAGTGCGAAGACACAGCAATATAGGGGATGCTATGGGAGGTACGCGAAAACACAGTGATATAGGGGAAGACATGAGAGGTGCGTGAAAGCAGGACAATATAGTGGAAGCTATGAGAGGTGAGCAAAAACACGGTGATATAGGGGAAGCTATGAGAGGTGAGCAATAACACAGTGATAAAGGTGAATCTATGGGATGTGCGCATAAACACAGCTATATAGGAGAAGGTATGAGAGGTGCGCAAGGCACAGCGATATAGGGGATGCTATGGGAGGTGCGTGAATGCACAGCGATATACGGGAAGTTATGTGATGTGCATGAAAACGCAGCGATATTAGGGAAGGTATGAGAGGTTCACAAAAGCACAGCGACATAGGAGAATGAATGGGAAGTGTGCGAAAACAGGGCGATATAGGCGAAGGTATGAGAAGTGCGCAAAGGCACAGCAATATGTGTGAGGCTATGGGAGGTGCGCGATTACACAGTGATATAGGGGACATTATGAGATGTGCATAAAAACACAGCGATACAGGGGAAGGTATGGGAGGTGCTCGAAAACATGGCGATATAGGGGATGGTATGAGATTTGCATGAAAACACGGCGATATAGGGGAAGCTATGAGAGGTGGGCGAAAACACGGCAATATAGGGGATGGTATGAGAGGTGCGCAAGGCACAGCGATATAGGGGATGCTATAGGAGGTGCGTCAATACACAGCGATATACGGGACGTTATTAGATGTGCATGAAAACACAGCGATATTAGGGAAGGTATGAGAGGTTCACAAAAGCAAGGCGACATAGGAGAATGAATGGGAAGTGTGCGAAAACAGGGCGATATAGGTGAAGGCATGAGAAGTGCGCGAAGGCACAGCAATATGTGGGAGGCTATGGGAGGTGCGAGACTACACAGTGATATAGGGGACGTTATGAAATGTGCATAAAAACACAGCGATACAGGGGAATTTATGAGAGGTGCGCAAAAATGCAGCAATATAGGAGAAGTTATGAGAGGTGCGTGAAAACACAGCGATATAGGGGAAGGCATGAGAGGTACACGAAGGCACAGTTATATGGGGGTGCTATGGGAGGTGCACGAATACACAGCGATATAGGGGATGTTATGAGATGTGCATGAAAACACAGCAATATAGGGGAAGTTATGAGAGGTGCACAAAAATACAGCGTTATAGCAGAATTTATGAGAGGTGCACGAAAACACAGCAATATAGGGGGAGGTATGGGAGGTGCGCGAAAACAGGGCGTTATAGTGGAAGCTATGGGATGTGCGCGAAAACAGGGCGATATAGGGGCAGGTATGAGAGGTGCCTGAAAACACAGCAATATCGGGGAAGTTATGGGAAGTGAGCGAAAACAGGGCGATATAGGGGAAGATATGAGAGGTACGCGAAGGCACAGTGATATAGAGGGCTATGGGAGGTGCACGAATACACAGCGATATAGGGGACGTTATGAGATGTGCATGAAAACACGGCAATATTGGGGAAGGTATGAGAGGTGCGCAAAAATACAGCATTATAGCAGAATTTAAGAGAGGTGCGTGAAAACACAGTAATATATGGCAAGGTATGAGAGGTGCACGAAAACACAGCAATTTTGGGGGAGGTATGGGAGGTGCGCGAAAACAGTGCGATACAGGGGAAGGTATGAGAGGAGTGCGAAGACACAGCAATATAGGGGATGCTATGGGAGGTACGCGAAAACACAGTGATATAGGGGAAGTCATGAGAGGTGCGTGAAAGCAGGACAATATAGTGGAAGCTATGAGAGGTGAGCAAAAACACGGTGATATAGGGGAAGCTATGAGAGGTGAGCAATAACACAGCGATAAAGGTGAATCTATGGGATGTGCGCATAAACACAGCTATATAGGAGAAGGTATGAGAGGTGCGCAAGGCACAGCGATATAGGGGATGCTATGGGAGGTGCGTGAATGCACAGCGATATACGGGAAGTTATGTGATGTGCATGAAAACGCAGCGATATTAGGGAAGGTATGAGAGGTTCACAAAAGCACAGCGACATAGGAGAATGAATGGGAAGTGTGCGAAAACAGGGCGATATAGGCGAAGGTATGAGAAGTGCGCAAAGGCACAGCAATATGTGTGAGGCTATGGGAGGTGCGCGATTACACAGTGATATAGGGGACATTATGAGATGTGCATAAAAACACAGCGATACAGGGGAAGGTATGGGAGGTGCTCGAAAACATGGCGATATAGGGGATGGTATGAGATTTGCATGAAAACACGGCGATATAGGGGAAGCTATGAGAGGTGGGCGAAAACACGGCAATATAGGGGATGGTATGAGAGGTGCGCAAGGCACAGCGATATAGGGGATGCTATAGGAGGTGCGTCAATACACAGCGATATACGGGACGTTATTAGATGTGCATGAAAACACAGCGATATTAGGGAAGGTATGAGAGGTTCACAAAAGCAAGGCGACATAGGAGAATGAATGGGAAGTGTGCGAAAACAGGGCGATATAGGTGAAGGCATGAGAAGTGCGCGAAGGCACAGCAATATGTGGGAGGCTATGGGAGGTGCGAGACTACACAGTGATATAGGGGACGTTATGAAATGTGCATAAAAACACAGCGATACAGGGGAATTTATGAGAGGTGCGCAAAAATGCAGCAATATAGGAGAAGTTATGAGAGGTGCGTGAAAACACAGCGATATAGGGGAAGGCATGAGAGGTACACGAAGGCACAGTTATATGGGGGTGCTATGGGAGGTGCACGAATACACAGCGATATAGGGGATGTTATGAGATGTGCATGAAAACACAGCAATATAGGGGAAGTTATGAGAGGTGCACAAAAATACAGCGTTATAGCAGAATTTATGAGAGGTGCACGAAAACACAGCAATATAGGGGGAGGTATGGGAGGTGCGCGAAAACAGGGCGTTATAGTGGAAGCTATGGGATGTGCGCGAAAACAGGGCGATATAGGGGCAGGTATGAGAGGTGCCTGAAAACACAGCAATATCGGGGAAGTTATGGGAAGTGAGCGAAAACAGGGCGATATAGGGGAAGATATGAGAGGTACGCGAAGGCACAGTGATATAGAGGGCTATGGGAGGTGCACGAATACACAGCGATATAGGGGACGTTATGAGATGTGCATGAAAACACGGCAATATTGGGGAAGGTATGAGAGGTGCGCAAAAATACAGCATTATAGCAGAATTTAAGAGAGGTGCGTGAAAACACAGTAATATATGGCAAGGTATGAGAGGTGCACGAAAACACAGCAATTTTGGGGGAGGTATGGGAGGTGCGCGAAAACAGTGCGATACAGGGGAAGGTATGAGAGGAGTGCGAAGACACAGCAATATAGGGGATGCTATGGGAGGTACGCGAAAACACAGTGATATAGGGGAAGTCATGAGAGGTGCGTGAAAGCAGGACAATATAGTGGAAGCTATGAGAGGTGAGCAAAAACACGGTGATATAGGGGAAGCTATGAGAGGTGAGCAATAACACAGCGATAAAGGTGAATCTATGGGATGTGCGCATAAACACAGCTATATAGGAGAAGGTATGAGAGGTGCGCAAGGCACAGCGATATAGGGGATGCTATGGGAGGTGCGTGAATGCACAGCGATATACGGGAAGTTATGTGATGTGCATGAAAACGCAGCGATATTAGGGAAGGTATGAGAGGTTCACAAAAGCACAGCGACATAGGAGAATGAATGGGAAGTGTGCGAAAACAGGGCGATATAGGCGAAGGTATGAGAAGTGCGCAAAGGCACAGCAATATGTGTGAGGCTATGGGAGGTGCGCGATTACACAGTGATATAGGGGACATTATGAGATGTGCATAAAAACACAGCGATACAGGGGAAGGTATGGGAGGTGCTCGAAAACATGGCGATATAGGGGATGGTATGAGATTTGCATGAAAACACGGCGATATAGGGGAAGCTATGAGAGGTGGGCGAAAACACGGCAATATAGGGGATGGTATGAGAGGTGCGCAAGGCACAGCGATATAGGGGATGCTATAGGAGGTGCGTCAATACACAGCGATATACGGGACGTTATTAGATGTGCATGAAAACACAGCGATATTAGGGAAGGTATGAGAGGTTCACAAAAGCAAGGCGACATAGGAGAATGAATGGGAAGTGTGCGAAAACAGGGCGATATAGGTGAAGGCATGAGAAGTGCGCGAAGGCACAGCAATATGTGGGAGGCTATGGGAGGTGCGAGACTACACAGTGATATAGGGGACGTTATGAAATGTGCATAAAAACACAGCGATACAGGGGAATTTATGAGAGGTGCGCAAAAATGCAGCAATATAGGAGAAGTTATGAGAGGTGCGTGAAAACACAGCGATATAGGGGAAGGCATGAGAGGTACACGAAGGCACAGTTATATGGGGGTGCTATGGGAGGTGCACGAATACACAGCGATATAGGGGATGTTATGAGATGTGCATGAAAACACAGCAATATAGGGGAAGTTATGAGAGGTGCACAAAAATACAGCGTTATAGCAGAATTTATGAGAGGTGCACGAAAACACAGCAATATAGGGGGAGGTATGGGAGGTGCGCGAAAACAGGGCGTTATAGTGGAAGCTATGGGATGTGCGCGAAAACAGGGCGATATAGGGGCAGGTATGAGAGGTGCCTGAAAACACAGCAATATCGGGGAAGTTATGCGAAGTGAGCGAAAACAGGGCGATATAGGGGAAGATATGAGAGGTACGCGAAGGCACAGTGATATAGAGGGCTATGGGAGGTGCACGAATACACAGCGATATAGGGGACGTTATGAGATGTGCATGAAAACACGGCAATATTGGGGAAGGTATGAGAGGTGCGCAAAAATACAGCATTATAGCAGAATTTAAGAGAGGTGCGTGAAAACACAGTAATATATGGCAAGGTATGAGAGGTGCACGAAAACACAGCAATTTTGGGGGAGGTATGGGAGGTGCGCGAAAACAGTGCGATACAGGGGAAGGTATGAGAGGAGTGCGAAGACACAGCAATATAGGGGATGCTATGGGAGGTACGCGAAAACACAGTGATATAGGGGAAGTCATGAGAGGTGCGTGAAAGCAGGACAATATAGTGGAAGCTATGAGAGGTGAGCAAAAACACGGTGATATAGGGGAAGCTATGAGAGGTGAGCAATAACACAGCGATAAAGGTGAATCTATGGGATGTGCGCAAAAACACAGCTATATAGGGGAAGGTATGAGAGGTGCGCAAGGCACAGCGATATAGGGGATGCTATGGGAGGTGCGTGAATGCACAGCGATATACCGGAAGTTATGAGATGTGCATGAAAACGCAGCGATATTAGGGAAGGTATGAGAGGTTCACAAAAGCACTGCGACATAGAAGAATGAATGGGAGGTGTGCGAAAACAGGGCGATATAGGCGAAGGTATGAGAAGTGCGCGAAGGCACAGCAATATGTGGGAGGCTATGGGAGGTGCGCGATTACACAGTGATATAGGGGACGTTATGAGATGTGCATAAAAACACAGCGATACAGGGGAAGGTATGGGAGGTGCTCGAAAACAGGGCGATATAGGGGAAGCTATGAGAGGTGCGCGAAAACACGGCAATATTGGTGAAGGTATTGGAGGTGCCCGAAAACACAACGAGAAAGGAGAATGTATGAGAGGTGCGTGAATACACAGCGATATAGGGGACGTTATGAGATGTGCAGGAAGAAGCAGCGATATTAGGGAAGATATAAGAGGTGCACAAAAACACAGCGATATAGGAGAAATTATGAGCGGTGCGTGAAAACACAGCGATATAGAGGGAGGTATGAGAGGTGCACGAAAACACAGCGATACAGGGGAAGGTAGGGGAGGTGCTCGAAAATAGGGCGATATAGGGGACGGTATGAGATTTGTATGAAAACACAGCGATATAGGGGAAGCTATGAGAGGTGCGTGAATACACAGCGATATAGGGGATGCTATGGGAGGTGAGTAAATACACAGCGACATACGGGACGTTATGAGATGTGCATGAAAACGCAGCGATATTAGGGAAGGTATGAGAGGTTCACAAAAGCACTGCGACATAGGAGAATGAATGGGAGGTGTGCGAAAACAGGGCGATATAGGCGAAGTTATGAGAAGTGCGCGAAGGCACAGCAAAATGTGGGAGGCTATGGGAGGTGCGCGATTACACAGTGATATAGGGGCCGTTATGAGATGTGCATAAAAACACAGCGATACAGGGGAAGGTATGGGAGGTGCTCGAAAACAGGGCGATATAGGGGACGGTATGAGATTTGGATGAAAACACGGCGATATAGGGGAAGCTATGAGAGGTGCGCGAAAACACGGCAATATTGGGGATGGTATGAGAGGTGCGCAAGGCACAGCGATATAGGGGATGCTATGGGAGGTGCGTGAATACACAGCGATATACGGGACGTTATGAGATGTGCATGAAAACGCAGCGATATTAGGGAAGGGATGAGAGGTTCACAAAAGCAAGGCGACATAGGAGAATGAATGGGAAGTGTGCGAAAACAGGGCGATATAGGTGAAGGTATGAGAAGTGCGCGAAGGCACAGCAATATGTGGGAGGCTATGGGAGGTGCGAGACTACACAGTGATATAGGGGACGTTATAAGATGTGCATAAAAACACAGCTATGAGAGGTACGTGAAAACACGGCGATAGAGGGGAAGCTATGAAAGGTGTGCAATAACGCAGTGATAAAGTTGAATCTATGGGATGTGTGCGAAAAGACAGTGATATAGGGGAAGGTATGGGAGGTGCGCAAGGCACAGCGATATAGGGGATGCTATAGGAGGTGCGTGAATACACAGCAATATAGGGGACGTTATGAGATGTGCAGGAAGTAGCAGCGATATTAGGGAAGATATAAGAGGTGCACAAAAACACAGCGATATAGGAGAAGTTATGAGAAATGCGTGAAAACACAGCGATATAGAGGGAGGTATGAGAGGTGCACAAAAACACGGCAATATAGGGGATGGTATGAGAGGTGCGCAAGGCAAGGCGATATAGGGGATGCTATGGGAGGTGCGTGAATACACAGCGATATAGGGGATGCTATGGGAGGTGCGTGAATACACAGCGACATACGGGACGTTATGAGATGTGCATGAAAACGCAGCGATATTAGGGAAGGTATGAGAGGTTCACAGAAACACAGCGACACAGGAGAATGAATGGGAAGTGTGCGAAAACAGGGCAATATAGGCGAAGGTATGAGAAATGCGCGAAGGCACAGCAATATGTGGGAGGTTATGGGAGGTGCGCGACTACACAGTGATATAGGGGACGTTATGAGATGTGCATAAAAACAAAGCGATATGGAGGAAGTTATGAGAGGTGCGCAAAAATGCAGCAATATTGGAGTAGTTATGAGAGGTGCGTGAAAACACAGCGATATAGTGGAAGGTATGAGAGGTGTGTGAAAACAGGGCGATATGGGGAAGGTATGAGAGGTGAGCAATAACACAGTGATAAAGGTGAATCTATGGGATGTGCGCAAAAACACAGTTATATAGGGGAAGGTATGAGAGGTGCGCAAGGCACAGCGATATAGGAGAGGCTATGGGAGGTGCGCGACTACACAGTGATATAGGGGACGTTATGAGATGTGCATAAAAACACAGCGATACAGGGGAAGGTATGGGAGGTGCTCGAAAACAGGGCGATATAGGGGACGGTATGAGATTTGGATGAAAACACGGCGATATAGGGGAAGCTATGAGAGGTGCGTGAATACACAGCGATATACGGGACATTATGAGATGTGCATGAAAACGCAGCGATATTAGGGAAGGGATGAGAGGTTCACAAAAGCAAGGCGACATAGGAGAATGAATGGGAAGTGTGCGAAAACAGGGCGATATAGGTGAAGGTATGGGAAGTGCGCGAAGGCACAGCAATATGTGGGAGGCTATGGGAGGTGCGCGACTACACAGTGATATAGGGGACGTTATAAGATGTGCATAAAAACACAGCTATGAGAGGTACGCGAAAACACAGCGATATAGGGGAAGCTATGAAAGGTGACCAAAAACACGACGATTTCGTGGAAGCTCTGAGAGGTGTGCAATAACACAGTGATAAAGTTGAATCTATGGGATGTGTGCGAAAAGACAGTGATATAGGGGAAGGTATGGGAGGTGCGCAAGGCACAGCGATATAGGGGATGCTATAGGACGTGCGTGAATACACAGCAATATAGGGGACGTTATGAGATGTGCAGGAAGTAGCAGCGATATTAGGGAAGATATAAGAGGTGCATAAAAACACAGCGATATAGGAGAAGTTATGAGAAATGCGTGAAAACACAGCGATATAGAGGGAGGTATGAGAGGTGCACAAAAACACAGCGATACAGGGGAAGGTATGGGAGGTGCTCGAAAACACGGCGATTTAGGGGAAGCTATGAGAGGTGCACGAAAACACGGCAATATAGGGGACGGTATGAGAGGTGCGCAAGGCAAGGCGATATAGGGGATGCTATGGGAGGTGCATGAATACACAGCGATATAGGGGACGTTATGAGATGTGCATAAAAACACAGCGATATGGGGGAAGTTATGAGAGGTGCGCAAAAATGCAGCAATATTGGAGAAGTTATGAGAGGTGCGTGAAAACACAGCGATATAGGGGAAGGTATGAGAGGTGTGTGAATACAGGGCGATATAGGGGAAGGTATGAGAGGTGTGCAAGAACACGGCAATTTAGGGAAAATTGTAAAAGTGCGCGAGAACATGGCAATACAGGAGAATGTATCAGAGGTGCGAGAAAACAGCGAAATAGGGGAAGTAATGATAGGAGCAAAAACATAGCGATACAGGTGAAGACATGCGAGGTGCGCGAAAACACGACGATATAGGGGAAGCTATGAGAGGTGAGCAATAACACAGCGATCAAGGGGAAGGTATGAGAGGTCCGCGAATGCACAGTGATATAGGGGATGCTATGGGAGGTGCGCGAATGCACAGCGATATAGGGGACATTATGAGATGTGCATGAAAACACGGCAATATAGGGAGGGGTATGAGATGTGCGCAAAAGTAATGCGATATAGGGGAAGGTATGAGAGGTGCACGAACACACAGCGATATAGGGGAAGGTATGGGAGGTGCGCAAGGCACAGCGATATAGGGGATGCTATAGGAGGTGCGTGAATACACAGCAATATAGGGGACGTTATGAGATGTGCAGGAAGTATCAGCGATATTAGGGAAGATATAAGAGGTGCACAAAAACACAGCGATATAGGAGAAGTTATGAGAAATGCGTGATAACACAGCGATATAGAGGGAGGTATGAGAGGTGCACAAAAACACAGCGATACAGGGGAAGGTATGGGAGGTGCTCGAAAACACGGTGATTTAGGGGAAGCTATGAGAGGTGCGCGAAAACACGGCAATATAGGGGACGGTATGAGAGGTGCGCAAGGCAAGGCGATATAGGGGATGCTATGGGAGGTGCATGAATACACAGCGATATACGGGACGTTATGAGATGTGCATGAAAACGCAGCGATATTAGGGAAAGTATGAGAGGTGCGCAAAAATGCAGCAATATTGGAGAAGTTATGAGAGGTGCGTGAAAACACAGCGATATAGGGGAAGGTATGAGAGGTGTGTGAAAACAGGGCGATATAGAGGAAGGTATGAGAGGTGTGCGAGAACACGGCAATTTAGGGAAAATTGTAAGAGTGCGCGAAAACATGGCAATACAGGAGAATGTATCAGAGGTGCGAGAAAACACAGCGATATAGGGGAAGTAATGATAGGAGCAAAAACAGCGATACAGGTGAAGACATGCGAGGTGCGCGAAAACACGACGATATAGGGGAAGCTATGAGAGGTGAGCAATAACACAGCGATCAAGGGGAAGGTATGAGAGGTGCGCGAATGCACAGTGATATAGGGGATGCTATGGGAGGTGCGCGAATGCACAGCGATATAGGGGACATTATGAGATGTGCATGAAAACACGGCAATATAGGGGAAGGTATGAGATGTACGCAAAAGTACAGCAATATAGGAGAAGTTATGAGAGGGGCGTGAAAAGACAGCGATATAGTGGAAGGTATGAGAGGTGCGCAAAAACAGAGCGATATAGTGGAAGGTATGAGAGGTGCGCGAAAACACCGTGATATAGGGGAAGACATGAGAGGTGCGCAAAAACAGGGCAATATAGTGGAAGCTATTGGACATGCCCGAAAACACGGCGATACAGGGGAATGTATCAGAGGTGCGAGAAAACACAGCGATATAGGGGACGCTATGGGACGTGCGCAAAAAAACACTGATATAGGGGAAGGTATGAGAGGTGTGCGAGAACACGGCAATATAGGGGAAATTATAAGAGGTGCGAGAAAACATGTCAATACAGGGGAATGTATCAGAGGTGGGAGAAAACACAGCGATATAGGGGAAGTAATGATAGGAGCAAAAACATAGCGATATAAGTGAAGACATGCGAGGTGCGTGAAAACACGGCGATATAGGTGAAGGTATGAGAGGTGAGCAATAACACAGCAATCAAGGTGAAGCTATGGGCTGTGAGCGAAAACAACGATGTAGACAAAGCTATGGGAGGTGCACGAAAACACAGCGAAATCGGGGAAGGTATGGGAGGTGCGCGAAAACAGGGCGATATAGGGGAAGGTATGAGAGGTGCACGAAAACACAGCAAAATACGGGAAGGTATGGGAGATGCGCGAAAACAGGGCGATATAGGGGACGTTATGAGATGTGCATGAAAACACATCGTTATAAGGGAAGGTATGAGAGCTGCACGAAAACACAGCGATATAGGGGAAGGTATAATAGGTGCGCGAAAACAGGGCGATATATTGGAAGGTATGAGAGGTGCCCAAAAATACAGCGATATAGGGGACGCTTTGGGACGAGCGTGAAAGCACAGTGATATAGGGGAAGTAATGAGAGGAGCGAAAACATAGCGATCTCAGCAAAGCTATGGGAGGTGCGCGAAAACTCAGCGATAAAGGGGACGGTACGAGATGTGAATGTATACACGGCGATATTGGGGAAGCCATGAGAGGTGCATGAAAACACAGCGAAAAAGGGGAAGATATGAGAGGTGTGCAAAAACACAGCGATATAGGTGAAGTTATGAGAGGTGGGTGACAACACAGCGATATAGTGGAAGGAATGAGAGGTGCACGAAAACACAGCGATATCGGGGAAGGTATGGGAAGTGAGCGAAAACGGCGATATAGGGGAAAGTATGAGAGGTACGCGAAGGCACAGTTATATAGGGATGCTATGGGAGGTGCACGAATACACAGCGATATAGGGGACGTTAGGAGATGTGCATGAAAACACGGCAATATAGGGAAAGGTATGAGAGGTGCGAAAAAATACAGCGTTATAGCAGAATTTATGAGAGGTGCGTGAAAACACAGCAATATAGGGCAAGATATGAGAGGTGCACTAAAACACAGCAATATAGGGGGAAGTATGGGAGGTGCGCGAAAACAGGGCGATATAGGGGATGGTATGAGAGGTGCGCGAAAACAGGGCAATATAGTGAAAGGTATGGGATGTGCGCGAAAACAGCGCGATATAGGGGAATGAATGAGAGGTGCCCGAAAACACAGCGATATAGGGGACGCTATGGGACGTGCACCAAAACACGGCGATATAGGGGAAATTATGAGAGGTGCGCAAAAACACGGAGATACAGGGGAATGTATCAGAGGTGCGAGAAAGCACAGCGATATAGGGGACGTTATGAGATGTGCATGAAAACACAGCGATATAGGTGAAGACATGAGAGGTGCACGAAAAAGCAGCGATATAGGGGAATGTATAGGAGGTGCGCAAAAACAGGGCGATATAGGCGAAGATATGAGAGGTACACGAAGGCACAGCGACATAAGGGATGCTATGGGATGTGCGCGAAAACACAGTGATATAGGGGACGGAATGAGATGTGTATGAAAACACGGCGATATAGAGGAAGCTATGAGAGGTGCGGGAAAACACGGCAATGTGGGAGAATGTATCAGAGGTGCGAGAAAACACAGCGATACAGGGGAAATAATGAGAGGAGCGAAAACATAGCGATCTAGGTGAAGACATGAGAGGTGCGTGAAAACATGACGATATAGGGGAAGCTATGAGAGGTGAGCAAAAACACGGCAATATAGGGGAAGCTGTGAGAGGTGTGCAATAACACAGCGATAAATTTGAATCTATGGGATGTGTGCGAAAAGACACCGATATAGGGGAAGGTATAGGAGGTACGCAAGGCACAGCGATATAGGGGATGCTATGGGAGGTGCGATATAGGGGACATGATGAGATGTGCATGAAAACGCAGCGATATTAGGGAAAATATAAGAGGTGCACAAAAACACAGCGATATAGGAGAAGTTTTGAGCGGTGTGTGAAAACACAGCGATATTGGGGAAGGTATGAGAGGTGCGCGAAAACAGGGCGATACAGGGGAAGGTATGAGATGTGTATAAAAACACGGCAATATAGGGGAAGTTATGAGAGGTGCGCAAAAATACAGCAATACAGGAGAAGTTATGAGAGGTGAGTGAAACTACAGCGATATAGGGGGAGGTATGAAAGGTGCACGAAAACACAGCGATATAGGGGAAGCTATGGGAGGTGCTCGAAAACAGGGCGATATACGGGAAGGTATGAGAGGAGTGCGAAGACACAGCAATATAGGGGATGCTATGGGAGGTGCGCAAAAACACAGTGATATAGGGGAAGACATGAGAGGTGCGTGAAAGCAGGGCAATATAGTGGAAGCTATGAGAGGTGAGCAAAAACACGGCGATATAGGGGAAGCTATGAGAGGTGATAAAGGTGAATCTATGGGATGTGCGCGAAAACACAGCGATATAGGGGAAGGTATGAGAGGTGCACAAGACACAGCGATATAGGGGATGCTATCGGAGGTGCGTGAATACACAGCGATATACGGGTCGTTATGAGATGTGCATGAAAACGCAGCGATATTAGGGAAGGTATGAGAGGTTCACAAAAACATAGCGACATAGGAGAATGAATGGGAAGTGTGCGAAAACAGGGCGATATAGGCGAAGGTATGAGAAGTGCGCAAAGGCACAGCAATATGTGGGAGGCTATGGGAGGTGCGTGACTACACAGTGATACAGGGGACGTTATGAGATGTGCATAAAAACACAGCAATATGGGGGAAGTTATGAGAGGTGCGCAAATATGCAGCAATATAGGAGAAGTTATGAGAGGTGCGTGAAAACACAGCGATATAGGGGAAGGTATGAGAGGTGCACGAAAACAGAGCGATATAGGAGAAGGAATGGGAGGTGTGCGAAAACAGGGCGATATAGGGGAAGGTATGAGAGGTGCGCGAAAACACCATGATATAGGGGAAGACATGAGAGTTACGCAGAAATAGGGCAATATAGTGGAAGCTATGGGATGTGCGCGAAAACACGGCGAAACAGGGGAATGTATCAGAGGTGCGAGAAAACACAGCGATATAGGCGACGCTATGGGACGTGCGCAAAAAAACAGCGATATAGGTGAAGACGTGAGGTGCGCGAAAACACGGCGATATAGGGGAAGCTATGAGAGGTGAGTAATAACACAGCGATCAAGGTGAAGCTATGGGATGTGCGTGAAAACAGCAATGTAGGCGAAGCTATGGGAGGTGCACGAAAACACAGCGATATCGGGGAAGGTATGGGAGGTGCGCGAAAACAGGGCGATATAGGGGAAGGTATGAGAGGTGGGCGAAGGCACAGCGATATAGGGAACGTTATGAGATGTGCATGAAAACACGACAATATAGGGAGGGGTATGAGATGTGCGCAAAAGTAATGCGATATAGGGGAAGGTATGAGAGGTGCACGAACACACAGCGATATAGGGGAAGGTATGGGAGGTGCGCGAAAACACAGCGATATAGGGGAAGGTATGGAAGGTGCTCAAAAACAGGGCGATATAGGGGAAGGTATGAGAGGAGTGCGAAGACACAGCAATATAGGGGATGCTATGGGATGTGCGCGAAAACACAGTGATATAGGGGAAGACATGAGAGGTGCGTGAAAGCAGGACAATATATTGGAAGCTATGAGAGGTGAGCAAAAACACGGCGATATAGGGGAAGCTATGAGAGGTGAGCAATAACATAGCGATAAAGGTGAATCTATGGGATGTGTGCAAAAATACAGCGATCTTGGGGAAGGTATGAGAGGTGCACAAGGCACAGCGATATGGGGGATTCCATGGGAGGTGCGCGAATACACAGCGATATGGGGATGTTATGAGATGTGCATAAAAACACAGCGATATGGGTGAAGTTAGGAGAGGTGCGCAAAAATGCAGCAATATAGGAGAAGTTATGAGAAGTGCGTGAAAAGACAGCGATATAGGGGAAGGTATGAGAGGTGTGCAAAAACAGAGCGATATAGTGGAAGGTATGAGAGGTGCACGAAAACACCGTGATATAGGGGAAGACATGAGAGGTGCGCAAATACAGGGCAATATAGTGGAAGCTATGGGACATGCCCGAAAACACGGCAATACAGGGGAATGTATCAGAGGTGCGAGAAAACACAGCGATATAGGGGACGCTATGGGACGTGCGCAAAAAAACAGTGATATAGGGGAAGGTATGAGAGGTGTGCGAGAACACGGCGATATATGGGAAATTATAAGAGGTGCGTGAAAACATGGCGATATAGGGGAATTAATGATAGGAGCGAAAACATAGTGATATAGGTGAAGACATGCGAGGTGCGCGAAAACACGGCGATATAGGGGAAGCTATGAGAGGTGAGCAATAACACAGCGATCAAGGTGAAGCTATGGGATGTGCGTGAAAACAGCAATGTAGGCGAAGCTATGGGAGGTGCACGAAAACACAGCGATATCGGGGAAGGTATGGGAGTTGCGCGAAAACAGGGCGATATAGGGGAAGGTATGAGAGGTGGGCGAAGGCACAGTGCTATAGGGGATGCTACGGGAGGTGCGCGAATGCACAGCGATATAGGGAACGTTATGAGATGTGCATGAAAACACGACAATATAGGGAGGGGTATGAGATGTGCGCAAAAGTAATGCGATATAGGGGAAGGTATGAGAGGTGCACGAACACACAGCGATATAGGGGAAGGTATGGGAGGTGCGCGAAAACACAGCGATATAGAGGAAGGTATGGAAGGTGCTCAAAAACAGGGCGATATAGGGGAAGGTATGAGAGGAGTGCGAAGACACAGCAATATAGGGGATGCTATGGGATGTGCGCGAAAACACAGTGATATAGGGGAAGACATGAGAGGTGCGCAAAAACAGGGCAATATAGTGGAAGCTATGGGACATGCCCGAAAACACGGCGATACAGGGGAATGTATCAGAGGTGCAAGAAAACACAGCGATATAGGGGACGCTATGGGACATGCGCAAAAAAACAGTGATATAGGGGAAGGTATGAGAGGTGTGCGAGAACACGGCGATATAGGGGAAATTGTAAGAGGTGCGAGAAAACATGTCAATACAGGGGAATGTATCAGAGGTGCGAGAAAACACAGCGATATAGGGGAAGTAATGATAGGAGCAAAAACATAGCGATATAGGTGAAGACATGCGAGGTGCGTGAAAACACGGCGATATAGGGGAAGCTATGAGAGGTGAGCAATAACAGCAATCAAGGTGAAGCTATGGGCTGTGCGCGAAAACAGCGATGTAGACAAAGCTATGGGAGGTGCACGAAAACACAGCGAAATCGGGGAAGGTATGGGAGGTGCGCGAAAACAGGGCGATATAGGGGAAGGTATGAGAGGTGCACGAAAACACAGCAATATACGGGAAGGTATGGGAGATGCGCGAAAACAGGGCGATATAGGGGACGTTATGAGAAGTGCATGAAAACACATCAATATAGGGGAAGTTATGAGATGTGCGCAAAATACAGCGATATAAGGGAAGGTATGAGAGCTGCACGAAAACACAGCGATATAGGGGAAGGTATAAGAGGTGCGCGAAAACAGGGCGATATATTGGAAGGTATGAGAGGTGCCCAAAAACACAGCGATATAGGGGACGCTATGGGACGAGCGTGAAAGCACAGTGATATAGGGGAAGTAATGAGAGGAGCGAAAACATAGCGATCTCAGCAAAGCTATGGGAGGTGTGCGAAATCTCAGCGATAAAGGGGACGGTACGAGATGTGAATGTATACACGGCGATATTGGGGAAGCCATGAGAGGTGCGTGAAAACACAGCGATATAGGGGAAGGTATTAGAGGTGTGCAAAAACACAGCGATATAGGTGAAGTTATGAGAGGTGGGTGACAACACAGCGATATAGTGGAAGGAATGAGAGGTGCACGAAAACACAGCGATATCGGGGAAGCTATGGGAGGTGAGCGAAAATAGGGCGATATAGGGGAAAGTATGAGAGGTACGCGAAGGCACAGTTATATAGGGGTGCTATGGGAGGTGCACGAATACACAGCGATATAGGGGACGTTAGGAGATGTGCATGAAAACACGGCAATATAGGGGAAGGTATGAGAGGTGCGAAAAAAATACAGCGTTATAGCAGAATTTATGAGAGGTGCGTGAAAACACAGCAATATAGGGCAAGATATGAGAGCTGCCCGAAAACACAGCGATATAGGGGAAAGTATGAGAGGTGCGTGAAAAGTTGGCGGTACAAGGGAATGCATCAGGGTTGCCAGAAAAAACAGTGATGTAGGGGAAGACATGAGAGGTGCGAGAAAACAGGGCAATATACTGGAAGCTATGGGATGTGCGCGAAAGCAGGGCGATATAGTGGAAGGTATGAGAGGTGCGCGAAAACACAGTGATATAGGGGAAGGTATGAGAGGTGCGCGAAAACACGGCGATATGGGAGAATGTATCAGATGTGCGAGAAAAGACAGCGATATAGGGGAAGTAATGAGAGGAGCGAAAACATAGCGATCTAGGTGAAGACCTCAGAGGTGCGCGAAAACACGGTGATATAGGGGAAGCTATGAGAGGTGAGCAAAAACACGGCGATATAGGAGAAGCTATGAGAGGCGAGCAATAACACAGCGATATCGGAGAAGGAATGGGAGGTCCGTGAAAATAGGGCGATATTGGGGCAGGTATGAGAGGTGCGAGAAGGCACAGCGATATAGGGGATGCTATGGGAGGTGCGCGACGACACAGCGATATAGGGGACTTTATGAGATGTGCATCAAAACACAGTGATATAGGGGAAGTTACGAGAGGGGAGCAAAAATACAGCAATATAGGAGAAATTATGAGAGGTGTGTGAAAACACAGCGATATAGGGGGAGGTATGAGAGGTGCACGAAAACACAGCGATATAGGGGAAGGTATGAGAGGTGTGCGAAGGCACAGCAAAATAGGGGATGTTATGGGAGGTACGTGAAAACACAGTGATACAGGGGAAGACATGAGAGGTGTACGAAAACACAGCGATATAAGGGACGCTATTGGACGTGCACGAAAACAGAGTGATATAGGGGAAGATATGAGAGCTGTGCGAGAACACGGCAATATAGAGGAAATTATGAGAGGTGCGCGAAAACACGGCGATACAGGGGAATGTATCAGAGGTGCGAGAACACAGAGCGATATAGGGGACGTAATGAGAGGAGCGGAAACACAGCAATATAGGTGAAGACATGAGAGGTGCGTGAAAACACAGTGATATAGGGGGAGGTATGAAAGGTGCACGAAAACACAGCGATATAGGGGAAGGTATGGGAGGTGCTCGAAAACAGGGCGACATAGGGGAAGGTATGAGAGGAGTGCGAAGACAAAGCAATGTACGGGATGCTATGGGAGGTGCGCAAAAACCCAGTGATATAGGGGAAGACAAGAGAGGTGCGTGAAAGCAGGGCAATATAGTGGAAGATATGAGAGGTGAGCAAAAACACAGTGATAAAAGTGATTCTTTCTATGGAATGTGCACAAAAAGACAGCGATATAGGGGAAGGTATGAGAGGTGCAGAAAAACACAGCGATATAGGAGAATGAATGGGAGGTGCGCGAAAAGGGGGCGATATAGGGGAAGGTATGAGAGGTGCGCGAAGGCACAGCGACATAGGGGATGCTATGGGAGGTGCGCGAATTCACAGCGATATAGGGGACGTTAGGAGATGTGCATGAAAACACGGCAATATAGGGGAAGGTATGAGATGTGCGAAAAAATATAGAAATATAGGAGAACTTATGAGAGGTGCGTGAAAACACAACGAAATGGGGGAGGTATGAGACGTGCACGAAATCACAGCAAAATAGGGGACGGTATGGGAGGTGCTCGAAAATAGGGCGATATAGTGCAATGTATGAGAGGTGCGCGAAAACTTGACGTTACAGTGGAATACATCAGAGGTACGAGAAAACACAACGATGTAGGGGAAGTCATGAGAGGTGTGCGAAAACATGGCAATATAGTGGAAGCTATGGGATGTGCGCGAAAACAGGGCGATATAGGGGAAGGTATGTGAGGTGCGCGAAAACAGCGATATAGGGGATGTTTTGGGACGTGCGCGAAAATACAGCGATATAGGGGAAGGTATGAGAGGTGTGCGAGAAGACGGCGATATAGGGGAAATTATGAGATGTGCGCGAAAACACGGCGATAAGGGAGAATGTATCAGAGGTGCGAGAAAACAGCGATATCGGGGAAGTAATGAGAGGAGCAAAAACATAGTGATCTAGGTGAAGACATGGGAGTTGTGTGAAAACACGGCGATATAGGGGAAGCTATGAGAGGTGAGCAAAAACACGGTGATATAGGCGAAGCTATGAGAGGTGAGCAATAACACAGCGATAAAGGTGAACCTATGGGATGTGCGCGAAAAGACAGCGATATATGGAAAGGTATGAGAGGTGCGCAAGGCACAGCGATATAGGGGATGCTATGGGAGGTGCGTGAATACACAGCGATATAGGGGACGTTATGAGATGTGCATGAAAACGCAGCGATATTAGGGAAGGTATGAGAGGTGCACAAAAACACAGCAATATAGGAGAAGTTATGAGAGATGCGTGAAAACACAGCAATATAGCGGGAGATATAAGAGGTGTACGAAAACACGGCGAAATAGGGGAAGCTATGAGAGGTGAGCAATAAGACAGCGATAAAGTTGAAGCTATGGGATGTGCGCAAAAAGACAGCGATATAGAGGAAGTTATGAGAGGTACGCGAAAACACAGCGATGTAGGCGAAACCATGGGAGGTACGCAAAACAGAGCGATATAGGGGACGGTATGAGAGGTGCGCGAAGGCACAGCGGTATAGGGGATGCTATGGGAGGTGCGTGAATACACAGCGATATGGGGACGTTATGAGATGTGCATGAAAACACTGCGATATTGGGGAAGCCATGAGAGGTGAAGCGAAAACACAGCGATATAGGGGAAGGTATGGGAGGTGTGCGAAAACAGGGCGATATAGGGGAAGGTATGAGAGGTGCGCAAAGGAACAGCGATATAGGGGTAGGTATGAGAGGTTTTCGAAGGCACAGCAATGTAGGGGATTCTATGGGAGGTGCGTGAAAACACAACGATATAAGGGACGCTATTGGACGTGCGCGAAAACACAGTGGTATATGGGAAGATATGAGAGGTGCGCGAAAACACGGTGATATAGGGGAAGCTATGAGAGGTGAGCAAAAACACGGCGATATAGGAGAAGCTATGAGAGGCGAGCAATAACACAGCGATATCGGAGAAGGAATGGGAGGTCCGTGAAAATAGGGCGATATTGGGGCAGGTATGAGAGGTGCGAGAAGGCACAGCGATATAGGGGATGCTATGGGAGGTGCGCGACGACACAGCGATATAGGGGACTTTATGAGATGTGCATCAAAACACAGTGATATAGGGGAAGTTACGAGAGGGGAGCAAAAATACAGCAATATAGGAGAAATTATGAGAGGTGTGTGAAAACACAGCGATATAGGGGGAGGTATGAGAGGTGCACGAAAACAGAGTGATATAGGGGAAGATATGAGAGCTGTGCGAGAACACGGCAATATAGAGGAAATTATGAGAGGTGCGCGAAAACACGTCGATACAGGGGAATGTATCAGAGGTGCGAGAACACAGAGCGATATAGGGGACGTAATGAGAGGAGCGGAAACACAGCAATATAGGTGAAGACATGAGAGGTGCGTGAAAACACAGTGATATAGGGGGAGGTATGAAAGGTGCACGAAAACACAGCGATATAGGGGAAGGTATGGGAGGTGCTCGAAAACAGGGCGACATAGGGGAAGGTATGAGAGGAGTGCGAAGACAAAGCAATGTACGGGATGCTATGGGAGGTGCGCGAAAACCCAGTGATATAGGGGAAGACAAGAGAGGTGCGTGAAAGCAGGGCAATATAGTGGAAGATATGAGAGGTGAGCAAAAACACAGTGATAAAAGTGATTCTTTCTATGGGATGTGCACAAAAAGACAGCGATATAGGGGAAGGTATGAGAGGTGCAGAAAAACACAGCGATATAGGAGAATGAATGGGAGGTGCGCGAAAACATGGCGATTTCGGGGAAGGTATGAGAGGTGCGCGAAGGCACAGCGACATAGGGGATGCTATGGGAGGTGCGCGAATACACAGCGATATAGGGGACGTTAGGAGATGTGCATGAAAACACGGCAATATAGGGGAAGGTATGAGATGTGCGAAAAAATATAGAAATATAGGAGAACTTATGAGAGGTGCGTGAAAACACAACGAAATGGGGGAGGTATGAGACGTGCACGAAATCACAGCAAAATAGGGGACGGTATGAGAGGTGCGCAAGGCACAGCGATATAGGGGATGCTATGGGAGGTGCGTGAATACACAGCGATATACGGGACGTTATGAGATGTGCATGAAAGCGCAGCGATATTAGGGAAGGTATGAGAGGTTCACAACAACACAGCGACATAGGAGAATGAATGGAAAGTGTGCGAAAACAGGGCGATATAGGCGAAAGTATGAGAAATGCGCGAAGGCACAGCAATATGTGGGAGGCTATGGGAGGTGCGTGACTACACAGTGATATAGGGGACGTTATGAGATGTGCATAAAAACACAGCGATATGGGGGAAGTTATGAGAGGTGCGCAAAAATGCAGCAATATTGGAGAAGTTATGAGAGGTGCTTGAAAACACAGCGATATAGGGGAAGGTATGAGAGGTGTGTGAAAACAGGGCGATATAGGGGAAGGTATGAGAGGTGTGCGAGAACACGGCAATATAAGGGAAATTGTAAGAGTGCGCGAAAGCATGGCAATACAGGAGAATGTATCAGAGGTGCGAGAAAACACAGCGATATAGGGGAAGTAATGAAGGGAGCAAAAACATAGCGATATAGGTGAAGACATGCGAGGTGCGCGAAAACACGGCGATATAGGGGAAGCTATGAGAGGTGAGCAATAACACAGCGATCAAGGTGAAGCTATGGGTTGTGCGCAAAAACAGCGATGTAGTCGAAGCTATGGGAGGTGCACGAAAACATAGCGATATCGGGGAAGGTATGGGAGGTTCACGAAAACAGGGCGATATAGGGGAAGGTATGAGAGGTGCGCGAAGGCACAGTGATATAGGGGATGCTACGGGAGGTGCGCGAATGCACAGCGATATAGGAGACGTTATGAGATGTGCATGAAAACACGGCAATATAGGGGAAGGTATGAGATGTACGCAAAAGTACAGCGATATAGGAGAAGTTATGAGAGGTGCGTGAAAACACAGCGATATAGGGGAAGGTATGAGAGGTGCACAATAATACAGCGATATAGGGGAAGGTATGGGAGGTGCGCGAAAACAGGGCGATATAGGGAATGTTATGAGATTTCCATGAAAACACATAAATATAGGGGAAGGTATGAGACGTGCGCAAAAATACAGCGATATAGGGGACGCTATGGGAGGTGCGCGAAAACACAGCGATAAAGGGGACGGTACGAGATGTGCATGAATACATGGCGATATTGTGGAAGCCATGAGAGGTACGTGAAAACACAGCAATATAGCGGAAGATATGAGAGGTATGCAAAAACACACCGATATCGGGGAAGTTATGGGAAGTGAGCGAAAACAGGGCGATATAGGGGAAGGTATGAGAGGTACGCGAAGGCACAGTTATATAGGGGTGCTATGGGAGGTGCACGAATACACAGCGAAAAAGGGGACGTTATGAGATGTGCATGAAAAATGGCAATATAAGGGAAGGTATGAGAGGTGTACAAAAATACAGCGTTATACCAGAATTTATGAGAGGTGCGTGAAAACACAGCAATATAGGGCAAGGTAAGAGAGGTGCATGAAAACACAGCAATATAGGGGGAGGTATGGGAGGTGCGCGAAAACAGGGCAATATAGGGGATGGTATGAGAGGTGCACGAAAACAGGGCAATACAGTGGAAGCTATGGAATGTGCACGAAAACAGGGCGATATTGGGGAAGCCATGAGAGGTGCGTGAAAACACAGCGATATAGGGGAAGGTATGAGAGGTGTGCAAAAACACTGCGATATCGGGGAAGTTATGGGAAGTGAGCGAAAACAGGGCGATATAGGGGAAGGAATGAGAGGTACGCGAAGGCACAGTTATATAGGGGAGTTATGGGAGGTGCACGAATACACAGCGATATAGGGGACGTTATGAGATGTGCATGAAAACACAGCAATATAGGGGAAGTTACGAGAGGTGCACAAAAATACAGCGTTATAGCAGAATTTATGAGAGGTGCCCGAAAACACAGCAATATAGGGGGAGGTATGGGAGGTGCGCGAAAACAGGGCGATATAGGGGATGAAATGAGAGGTGCGCGAAAACAGGGCAATATAGTGGAAGCTATGGGATGTGCGCGAAAACAGGGCGATATAGGGGAAGGTATGAGAGGTGCCTGAAAACACAGCAATATCGGGGAAGTTATGGGAAGTGAGCGAAAACAGGGCGATATAGGGGAAGATATGAGAGGTACGCGAAGGCACAGTGATATAGGGGGCTATGGGAGGTGCACGAATACACAGCGATATAGGGGACGTTATGAGATGTGCATGAAAACACGGCAATCTGGGGGAAGGTATGAGAGGTGCGCAAAAATACAGCATTATAGCAGAATTTTAGAGAGGTGCGTGAAAACACAATAATATAGGGCAAGGTATGAGAGGTGCACGAAAACACAGCAATATAGAGGGAGGTATGGGATGTGCGCGAAAACAGTGCGATATAGGGGAAGGTATGAGAAGTGCGCGAAAACACGGCGATACAGGGGAATGTACCAGAGGTGCGAGAAAACACAGCGATATAGGGGACGCTATCGCCGTCCCCATCGCGCGCAAAAAAACAGTGATATGGGGAAGGTATGAGAGGTTTGTGAGAACACGGCAATATAGGGGAAATTGTAAGAGTGCGCAAAAACATGGCAATACAGGAGAATGTATCAGAGGTGCGAGAAAACACGGCGATATAGGGGAAGTAATGATAGGAGCAAAAACACAGCGATATAGGTGAAGACTTGAGAGGTGCGCGAAAACACGGCGATATAGGGGAAGCTATGAGAGGTGAGCAATAACACAGCGATCAAGGTGAAGCTATGGGTTATGCGCGAAAACAGCGATGTAGGTGAAGCTATGGGAGGTGCATGAAAATACAGCGATATCGGGGAAGGTATGGGAGGTGCGCGAAAACAGCGCAATATAGGGGAAGGTATGAGAGGTGCGCGAAGGCACAGTGATAGAGGGGATGCTACGGGAGGTGTGCGAATGCACAGCGATATAGGGGACGTTATGAGATGTGCATGAAAACACGGCAATATAAGGGAAGGTATGAGATGTGCGCAAAAGTACAGTGATATAGGAGAAGTTATGCGAGGTGCGTGAAAACACAGCGATATAGGGGAAGGTATGAGAGGTTCATGATAATACAGCGATATAGGGGAAGGTATGAGAGGTGCGCGAAAACAAGGGCGATATAGGGGACGTTAAGAGATGTGTATGAAAACACATCAATATAGGGGAAGGTATGAGATGTGCACAAAAATACAGCGATATAGGAGAAGCCATGAGAGGTGTGCAAAAGCACAGCGATATCGAGGAAGTTATGGGAAGTGAGCGAAAACAGGGCGATACAGGGGAAGGTATGAGAGGTGCGCGAAAACAGGGCAATACAGTGGAAGCTATGGGATGTGCGCGAAAACAGGGCGATATAGGGGAAGGTATGAGAGGTGCCTGAATACACAGCGATATCGGGGAAGTTATGGGAAGTGAGCAAAAACAGGGCGATATAGGGGAAGGTATGAGAGGTACGCGAAGGCACAGTTATATAGGGGTGCTATGGGAGGTGCACGAATACACAGTGATGTAGGGGAAGTTATGAGATGTGCATAAAAACACAGCGATATAGCGGAAGATATGAGAGGTGCGCAAAAATGCAGCAATACAGGAGAGGTTATGAGAGGTGCCTGAAAACACAGCGATATAGGGAAAGGCATGAGAGGTACGTGAAGGCACAGTTATATAGGGGTGCTATGGGAGGTGCACGAATACACAGAGATATAGGGGACGTTATGAGATGTGCATGAAAACACGGCAATATAGGGGAAGGTATGAGAGGTGCCCGAAAACACAGTGTTATAGGGGAAGCTATGGGACGTGCGCGAAAACACGGCGATATAGGGGAAATTATGAGAGGTGCACAAAAACACAGCGATATAGGCGAAGGAATGAGAGGTGCGCGAAAAACAGGGCGATATAGAGGAAATTATGAGAGGTGCGCGAAAAAACGGCGATACAGGGGAATGTATCAGAAGTGCGAGAAAGCACAGCGATATAGGGGACGTTATGAGATGTGCGTGAAAACACAGTTATATAGGAGACGGTATGAGATGTGCATGAATACACGGCGATATAGGGGAAGCTATGAGAGGTGCGCGAAAATACGGCGATATGGGAGAATGTATCAGAGGTGCGAGAAAACACAGCGATATAGGGGAAGTAATGAGAGGAGCGAAAACATAGCGATTTAGGTGAAGACATGAGAGGTGCGCGAAAACACGTCGATATAGGGGAAAGTATGAGAGGTGAGCAAAAACACAGCGATATAGGGGAAGCTGTGAGAGGTGTGCAATAACACAGCGATAAAGTTGAATCTATGGGATGTGCGCGTAAAGACAGCGATATGGGGGAAGGTATGAGAGGTGCGCAAGGCACAGCAATATAGGGGATGCTATGGGAGGTGCGTGAATACACAGCGATATAGGGGACGTTATGAGATGTGCATTAAAACGCAGCGATATTAGGGAAGATATAAGAGGTGCACAAAAACCCAGTGATATAGGAGAAGTTATGAGAGGTGTGTGAAAACACAGCGATATAGGGGAAGGTATGAGAGGTGCAGGAAAACACATTGTTATAGGGGAAGGAATGAGAGGTGCGCAAAAACACGGCGATATAGAGGAAATTATGAGAGGTGCGCGAAAACACGGCGATACAGGGGAATGTATCAGAGGTGCGAGAAAGCACAGCGATATAGGGGACGTTATGAGATGTGCATGAAAACACAGTGATATAGGGGAAGATATGAGAGGTACACAAAGGCACAGCGATATAGGGGATGCTATGGGATGTGCTTGAAAACACAGGTATATAGGAGATGTTATGGGATGTGCATGAAAACACGGCGATATAGGGGAAGCTATGAAAGGTGCGCGAAAATATGGCGATATGGGAGAATGTATCAGAGGTGCAAGAAAACGCAGCGATATAGGGGAAGTAATGAGAGGAGCGAAAACATAGCGATTTAGGTGAAGACATGAGAGGTGCGCGAAAACACGTCGATATAGGGGAAAGTATGAGAGGTGAGCAAAAACACAGCGACATAGGGGAAGCTGTGAGAGGAGTGCAATAACACAGCGATAAAGTTGAATCTATGGGATGTGCGCGTAAAGACAGCGATATGGGGGAACGTATGAGAGGTGCGCAAGGCACAGCGATATAGGGGATGCTATGGGAGGTGCGTGAATACACAGCGATATAGGGAACGTTATGAGATGTGCATTATAACGCAGCGATATTAGGGAAGATATAAGAGGTGCACAAAAACACAGTGATGTAGGAGAAGTTATGAGAGGTGTGTGAAAACACAGCGATATAGGGGAAGGTATGAGAGGTGCGCAAAAACACAACAATATAGGGGAAGGAATGAGAGGTGCACAAAAACACGGCGATATAGAGGAAATTATGAGAGGCGCGCGAATACACGGCGATACAGGGGAATGTATCAGAAGTGCGATAAAGCACAGCGATATAGGGGACGTTATGAGATGTGCATGAAAACACAGTGATATAGGGGAAGATATGAGAGGTACACAAGGGCACAGCGATATAGGGGATGCTATGGGATGTGCGTGAAAACACAGTTATATAGGAGACGTTATGGGATGTGCATGAAAACACGGCGATATAGGGGAAGCTATGAGAGGTGCGCGAAAATATGGCGATATGGGAGAATGTATCAGTGGTGCGAGAAAACGCAGCGATATAGGGGAAGTAATGAGAGGAGCGAAAACATAGCGATCTAGGTGAAGACATGAGAGGTGCGCGAAAACACGTCGATATAGGGGAAGCTATGAGAGGTGAGTAAAAACACAGCGATATAGGGGAAGCTGTGAGAGGTATGCAATAACACAGCGATAAAGTTGAATCTATGGGATGTGTGCGTAAAGACAGCGATATGGGGGAAGGTATGAGAGGTGCGTGAATACAGAGCGATATAGGGGACGTTATGAGATGTGCATTAAAACGCAGTGATATTAGGGAAGATATAAGAGGTGCACAAAAACCCAGTGATATAGGAGAAGTTATGAGAGGTGTGTGAAAACACAGCGATATAGGGGAAGGTATGAGAGGTGCAGGAAAACACATTGATATAGGGGAAGGAATGAGAGGTGCGCAAAAACACGGCGATATAGAGGAAATTATGAGAGGTGCGCGAAAACACGGCGATACAGGGGAATGTATCAGAGGTGCGAGAAAGCACAGCGATATAGGGGACGTTATGAGATGTGCATGAAAGCACAGTGATATAGGGGAAGATATGAGAGGTACACAAAGGCACAGCGATATAGGGGATGCTATGGGATGTGCTTGAAAACACAGGTATATAGGAGACGTTATTGGATGTGCATGAAAACACGGCGATATAGAGGAAGCTATGAGAGGTGCGCGAAAATATGGCGATATGGGAGAATGTATCAGAGGTGCAAGAAAACGCAGCGATATAGGGGAAGTAATGAGAGGAGCGAAAACATAGCGATTTAGGTGAAGACATGAGAGGTGCGCGAAAACACGTCGATATAGGGGAAAGTATGAGAGGTGTGCAAAAACACAGCGACATAGGGGAAGCTGTGAGAGGAGTGCAATAACACAGCGATAAAGTTGAATCTATGGGATGTGCGCGTAAAGACAGCGATATGGGGGAATGTATGAGAGGTGTGCAAGGCACAGCGATATAGGGGATGCTATGGGAGGTGCGTGAATACACAGCGATATAGGGAACGTTATGAGATGTGCATTAAAACGCAGCGATATTAGGGAAGATATAAGAGGTGCACAAAAACACAGTGATGTAGGAGAAGTTATGAGAGGTGTGTGAAAACACAGCGATATAGGGGAAGGTATGAGAGGTGCACAAAAACACAACGATATAGGGGAAGGAATGAGAGGTGCGCGAAAACACGGTGATATAGGGGAAATAATGATAGGAGCAAAAACACAGCGATATAGGTGAAGACTTGAGAGGTGCGCGAAAACACGGCGATATAGGGGAAGCTATGAGAGGTGAGCAATAACACAGCGATCAAGGTGAAGCTATGGGTTATGCGCGAAAACAGCGATGTAGGTGAAGCTATGGGAGGTGCATGAAAATACAGCGATATCGGGGAAGGTATGGGAGGTGCGCGAAAACAGCGCAATATAGGGGAAGGTATGAGAGGTGCGCGAAGGCACAGTGATAGAGGGGATGCTACGGGAGGTGTGCGAATGCACAGCGATATAGGGGACGTTATGAGATGTGCATGAAAACACGGCAATATAAGGGAAGGTATGAGATGTGCGCAAAAGTACAGTGATATAGGAGAAGTTATGCGAGGTGCGTGAAAACACAGCGATATAGGGGAAGGTATGAGAGGTTCATGATAATACAGCGATATAGGGGAAGGTATGAGAGGTGCGCGAAAACAAGGGCGATATAGGGGACGTTAAGAGATGTGTATGAAAACACATCAATATAGGGGAAGGTATGAGATGTGCACAAAAATACAGCGATATAGGAGAAGCCATGAGAGGTGTGCAAAAACACAGCGATATCGGGGAAGTTATGGGAAGTGAGCGAAAACAGGGCGATACAGGGGAAGGTATGAGAGGAGCGCGAAAACAGGGCAATACAGTGGAAGCTATGGGATGTGCGCGAAAACAGGGCGATATAGGGGAAGGTATGAGAGGTGCCTGAATACACAGCGATATCGGGGAAGTTATGGGAAGTGAGCAAAAACAGGGCGATATAGGGGAAGGTATGAGAGGTACGCGAAGGCACAGTTATATAGGGGTGCTATGGGAGGTGCACGAATACACAGTGATATAGGGGAAGTTATGAGATGTGCATAAAAACACAGCGATATAGGGGAAGATATGAGAGGTGCGCAAAAATGCAGCAATACAGGAGAGGTTATGAGAGGTGCGTGAAAACACAGCGATATAGGGAAAGGCATGAGAGGTACGTGAAGGCACAGTTATATAGGGGTGCTATGGGAGGTGCACGAATACATAGAGATATAGGGGACGTTATGAGATGTGCATGAAAACACGGCAATATAGGGGAAGGTATGAGAGGTGCCCGAAAACACAGTGTTATAGGGGAAGCTATGGGACGTGCGCGAAAACACGGCGATATAGGGAAAATTATGAGAGGTGCACAAAAACACAGCGATATAGGCGAAGGAATGAGAGGTGCGCGAAAAACAGGGCGATATAGAGGAAATTATGAGAGGTGCGCGAAAAAACGGCGATACAGGGGAATGTATCAGAAGTGCGAGAAAGCACAGCGATATAGGGGACGTTATGAGATGTGCGTGAAAACACAGTTATATAGGAGACGGTATGAGATGTGCATGAATACACGGCGATATAGGGGAAGCTATGAGAGGTGCGCGAAAATACGGCGATATGGGAGAATGTATCAGAGGTGCGAGAAAACACAGCGATATAGGGGAAGTAATGAGAGGAGCGAAAACATAGCGATTTAGGTGAAGACATGAGAGGTACGCGAAAACACGTCGATATAGGGGAAAGTATGAGAGGTGAGCAAAAACACAGCGATATAGGGGAAGCTGTGAGAGGTGTGCAATAACACAGCGATAAAGTTGAATCTACGGGATGTGCGTGTAAAGACAGCGATATGGGGGAAGGTATGAGAGGTGCGCAAGGCACAGCGATATAGGGGATGCTATGGGAGGTGCGTGAATACACAGCGATATAGGGGACGTTATGAGATGTGCATTAAAACGCAGCGATATTAGGGAAGATATAAGAGGTGCACAAAAACCCAGTGATATAGGAGAAGTTATGAGAGGTGTGTGAAAACACAGCGATATAGGGGAAGGTATGAGAGGTGCAGGAAAACACATTGATATAGGGGAAGGAATGAGAGGTGCGCAAAAACACGGCGATATAGAGGAAATTATGAGAGGTGCGCGAAAACACGGCGATACAGGGGAATGTATCAGAGGTGCGAGAAAGCACAGCGATATAGGGGACGTTATGAGATGTGCATGAAAACACAGTGATATAGGGGAAGATATGAGAGGTACACAAAGGCACAGCGATATAGGGGATGCTATGGGATGTGCTTGAAAACACAGGTATATAGGAGACGTTATGGGATGTGCATGAAAACACGGCGATATAGGGGAAGCTATGAGAGGTGCGCGAAAATATGGCGATATGGGAGAATGTATCAGAGGTGCAAGAAAACGCAGCGATATAGGGGAAGTAATGAGAGGAGCGAAAACATAGCGATTTAGGTGAAGACATGAGAGGTGCGCGAAAACACGTCGATATAGGGGAAAGTATGAGAGGTGAGCAAAAACACAGCGACATAGGGGAAGCTGTGAGAGGAGTGCAATAACACAGCGATAAAGTTGAATCTATGGGATGTGCGCGTAAAGACAGCGATATGGGGGAAGGTATGAGAGGTGCGCAAGGCACAGCGATAAAGGGGATGCTATGGGAGGTGCGTGAATACACAGCGATATAGGGGACGTTATGAGATGTGCATAAAAACACGGCGATATAGGGGAAGCTATGAGAGGTGCGCAAAAATACAGCAATATAGGAGAAGTTATGAGAGGTGAGTGAAAACACAGCGATATAGGAGGAGGTATGAAAGGTGCACGAAAACACAGCGGTATAGGGGAAGGTATGGGAGGTGCTCGAAAACAGGGCGATATAGGGGAAGGTATGAGAGGAGTGCGAAGACACAGCAATATAGGGGATGCTATAGGAGGTACGCGAAAACACAGTGATATAGGGGAAGACATGAGAGGTGCGTGAATGCAGGACAATATAGTGGAAGCTATGAGAGGTCAGTAAAAAAACACTGTGATATAGGGGAAGCTATGAGAGGTGAGCAACAACACAGCGATAAATGTGAATCTTTGGGAGGTGCGCAAAAACACAGCTATATAGGGGAAGGTATGAGAGGTGCGCAAGGCACAGCGATATAGGGGATGCTATGGGAGGTGCGTGAATGCACAGCGATATACGGGAAGTTATGAGATGTGCATGAAAACGCAGCGATATTAGGGAAGGTATGAGAGGTTCACAAAGGCACAGCGACATAGGAGAATGAATGGGAGTGTGCGAAAACAGGGCGATATAGGCGAAGGTATGAGAAGTGCGCGAAGGCACAGCAATATGTGGGAGGCTATGGGAGGTGCGCGATTACACAGTGATATAGGGGACATTATGAGATGTGCATAAAAACACAGCGATACAGGGGAAGGTATGGGAGGTGCACGAAAACAGGGCGATATAGGGGACGGTATGAGATTTTTATGAAAACACAGCGATATAGGGAAGCTCTGAGAGGTGTGCAATAACACAGTGATAAAGTTGAATCTATGGGATGTGTGCGAAAAGACAGTGATATAGGGGAAGGTATGGGAGGTGCGCAAGGCACAGCGATATAGGGGACGTTATGAGATGTGCAGGAAGAAGCAGCGATATTAGGGAAGATATAAGAGGTGCACAAAAACACAGCGATATAGGAGAAGTAATGAGAGGTGCGTGAAAACAGCGATATAGAGGGAGGTATGAGAGGTGCACAAAAACATAGCGATACAGGGGAAGGTATGGGAGGTGCTCGAAAATACGGCGATATAGGGGAAGCTATGAGAGGTGCGCGAAAACACGGCAATATAGGGGACGGTATGAGAGCTGCTCAAGGCACAGCGATATAGGGGATGCTATGGGAGGTGCGTGAATACACAGTGATATACGGGACCTTATGAGATGTGTATGAAAACGCAGCGGTATTAGGGAAGGTATGAGAGGTTCACAAAAACACAGAAACATAGGAGAATGAATGGGAAGTGTGCGAAAACGGGGCGATATAGGCGAAGGTATGAGAAATGCGCGAAGGCACAGCAATATGTGGGAGGCTAGGGGAGGTGCGCGACTACACAGTGATATAGGGGACGTTATGAGATGTGCATAAAAACACAGCGATATGGGGGAAGTTATGAGAGGTGCGCAAAAATGCAGCAATATTGGAGAAGTTATGAGAGGTGCGTGAAAACACAGCGATATAGGGGAAGGTATGAAAGGTGTGTGAAAACAGGGCAATATAGGGGAAGGTATGAGAGGTGTGCGAGAACACGGCAATATAGGGGAAATTGTAAGAGTGCGCGAAAACATGGCAATACAGGAGAATGTATCAGAGGTACGAGAAAACACAGCGATATAGGGGAAGTAATGATAGGAGCAAAAACATAGCGATACAGGTGAAGACATGCGAGGTGCGCGAAAACACGACGATATAGGGGAAGCTATGAGAGGTGAGCAATAACACAGCGATCAAGTTGAAGCTATGCGTTGTGCGCGAAAACAGCGATGTAGTCGAAGCTATGGGAGGTGCACGAAAACATAGCGATATTGGGGAAGGTATGGGAGGTGCACGAAAACAGGGCGATATAGGGGAAGGTATGAGAGGTGCGCGAAGGCACAGTGATATAGGGGATGCTACGGGAGGTGCGCGAATGCACAGCGATATAGGGGACATTATGAGATGTGCATGAAAACACGGCAATATAGGGGAAAGTATGAGATGTACGCAAAAGTACGGCGATATAGGAGAAGTTATGAGAGGTGCGTGAAAACACAGCGATATAGGGGAAGGTATGAGAGGTGCACAATAATACAGCGATATAGGGGAAGGTATGGGAGGTGCGCAAAATCAGGGCGATATAGGGGACGTTATGAGATTTCCATGAAAACACATCAATATAGGGGAAGGTATGAGATGTGCGCAAAAATACAGCGATATAGGAGAAGTTATGAGATGTGCGTGAAAACACAGCGATACAGGGGAAGGTATGAGAGGTGCGCGAAAACACAGCGATATAGGGGACGCTATGGGAGGTGCGCGAAAACACAGCGATAAAGGGGACAGTACGAGATGTGCATGAATACACGGCGATATTGGGGAAGCCATGAGAGGTGCGTGAAAACACAGCGATATAGGGGAAGGTATGAGAGGTGTGCAAAAACACAGCGATTTCGGGGAAGTTATGGGAAGTGAGCGAAAACAGGGCGATATAGGCGAAGGTATGAGAGGTACGCGAAGGCACAGTTATATAGGGGAGTTATGGGAGGTGCACGAATACACAGTGATATAGGGGACGTTATGAGATGTGCATGAAAACACAGCAATATAGGGGAAGTTACGAGAGGTGCACAAAAACACAGCGTTATAGCAGAATTTATGAGAGGTGCAAGAAAACACAGCAATATAGGGGGAGGTATGGGAGGTGCGCGAAAACAGGGCGATATAGGGAATGAAATGACAGGTGCGCGAAAACAGGGCGATATAGGGGAAGGTATGAGAGGTGCCTGAAAGCACAGCAATATCGGGGAAGTTATGGGAAGTGAGCAAAAACAGGGCGATATAGGGGAAGGTATGAGAGGTACACGAAGGCACAGTTATATAGGGGTGCTGTGGGAGGTGCACGAATACACAGTGATATAGGGGACGTTATGAGATGTGCATAAAAACACAGCGATATAGGGGAAGTTATGAGAGGTGCGCAAAAATGCAGCAATATAGGAGAGGTTATGAGAGGTGCATAAAAACACAGCGATATAGGGGACGTTATGAGATGTGCGTGAAAACACAGTTATATAGGAGACGGTATGAAATGTGCATGAATACACGGCGATATAGGGGAAGCTATGAGAGGTGCGCGAAAATACGGCGATATTGGAGAAGTTATGAGAGGTGCGTGAAAACACAGCGATATAGGGGAAGGTATGAAAGGTGTGTGAAAACAGGGCGATATAGGGGAAGGTATGAGAGGTGTGCGAGAACACGGCAATATAGGGGAAATTGTAAGAGTGCGCGAAAACATGGCAATACAGGAGAATGTATCAGAGGTACGAGAAAACACAGCGATATCGGGGAAGTAATGATAGGAGCAAAAACATAGCGATACAGGTGAAGACATGCGAGGTGCGCGAAAACACGACGATATAGGGGAAGCTATGAGAGGTGAGCAATAACACAGCGATCAAGTTGAAGCTATGCGTTGTGCGCGAAAACAGCGATGTAGTCGAAGCTATGGGAGGTGCACGAAAACATAGCGATATTGGGGAAGGTATGGGAGGTGCACGAAAACAGGGCGATATAGGGGAAGGTATGAGAGGTGCGCGAAGGCACAGTGATATAGGGGATGCTACGGGAGGTGCGCGAATGCACAGCGATATAGGGGACATTATGAGATGTGCATGAAAACACGGCAATATAGGGGAAAGTATGAGATGTACGCAAAAGTACGGCGATATAGGAGAAGTTATGAGAGGTGCGTGAAAACACAGCGATATAGGGGAAGGTATGAGAGGTGCACAATAATACAGCGATATAGGGGAAGGTATGGGAGGTGCGCAAAATCAGGGCGATATAGGGGACGTTATGAGACTTCCATGAAAACACATCAATATAGGGGAAGGTATGAGATGTGCGCAAAAATACAGCGATATAGGAGAAGTTATGAGATGTGCGTGAAAACACAGCGATACAGGGGAAGGTATGAGAGGTGCGCGAAAACACAGCGATATAGGGGACGCTATGGGAGGTGCGCGAAAACACAGCGATAAGGGGGACAGTACGAGATGTGCATGAATACACGGCGATATTGGGGAAGCCATGAGAGGTGCGTGAAAACACAGCGATATAGGGGAAGGTATGAGAGGTGTGCAAAAACACAGCGATATCGGGGAAGTTATGGGAAGTGAGCGAAAACAGGGCGATATAGGCGAAGGTATGAGAGGTACGCGAAGGCACAGTTATATAGGGGAGTTATGGGAGGTGCACGAATACACAGTGATATAGGGGACGTTATGAGATGTGCATGAAAACACAGCAATATAGGGGAAGTTACGAGAGGTGCACAAAAACACAGCGTTATAGCAGAATTTATGAGAGGTGCAAGAAAACACAGCAATATAGGGGAGGTATGAGAGGTGCGCGAAAACAGGGCGATATAGGGAATGAAATGACAGGTGCGCGAAAACAGGGCAATATAGTGGAAGCTATGGGATGTGCGCGAAAACAGGGCGATATAGGGGAAGGTATGAGAGGTGCCTGAAAGCACAGCAATATCGGGGAAGTTATGGGAAGTGAGCAAAAACAGGGCGATATAGGGGAAGGTATGAGAGGTACACGAAGGCACAGTTATATAGGGGTGCTGTGGGAGGTGCACGAATACACAGTGATATAGGGGACGTTATGAGATGTGCATAAAAACACAGCGATATAGGGGAAGTTATGAGAGGTGCGCAAAAATGCAGCAATATAGGAGAGGTTATGAGAGGTGCATAAAAACACAGCGATATAGGGGATGCTATGGGAGGTGCACGAATACACAGAGATATAGGGGACGTTATGAGATGTGCATGAAAACACGGCAATATAGGGGAAGGTATGAGAGGTGCCTGAAAACACAGTGTTATAGGGGACGCAATGGACGTGCGCGAAAACACGGCGATATAGGGGAAATTATGAGAGGTGCGCGAAAACACAGCGATATAGGGGAAGGTATGAGAGGTGCACAAAAACACAGCGATATAGGCGAAGGAATGAAAGGTGCGCGAAAAACAGGGCGATATAGAGGAAATTATGAGAGGTGCGCGAAAAAACGGCGATACAGGGGAATGTATCAGAAGTGCGAGAAAGCACAGCGATATAGGGGACGTTATGAGATGTGCGTGAAAACACAGTTATATAGGAGACGGTATGAAATGTGCATGAATACACGGCGATAAAGGGGAAGCTATGACAGGTGCGCGAAAATACGGCGATATTGGAGAAGTTATGAGAGGTGCGTGAAAACACAGCGATATAGGGGAAGGTATGAAAGGTGTGTGAAAACAGGGCGATATAGGGGAAGGTATGAGAGGTGTGCGAGAACACGGCAATATAGGGGAAATTGTAAGAGTGCGCGAAAACATGGCAATACAGGAGAATGTATCAAAGGTACGAGAAAACACAGCGATATCGGGGAAGTAATGATAGGAGCAAAAACATAGCGATACAGGTGAAGACATGCGAGGTGCGCGAAAACACGACGATATAGGGGAAGCTATGAGAGGTGAGCAATAACACAGCGATCAAGTTGAAGCTATGCGTTGTGCGCGAAAACAGCGATGTAGTCGAAGCTATGGGAGGTGCACGAAAACATAGCGATATTGGGGAAGGTATGGGAGGTGCACGAAAACAGGGCGATATAGGGGAAGGTATGAGAGGTGCGCGAAGGCACAGTGATATAGGGGATGCTACGGGAGGTGCGCGAATGCACAGCGATATAGGGGACATTATGAGATGTGCATGAAAACACGGCAATATAGGGGAAGGTATGAGATGTACGCAAAAATACGGCGATATAGGAGAAGTTATGAGAGGTGCGTGAAAACACAGCGATATAGGGGAAGGTATGAGAGGTGCACAATAATACAGCGATATAGGGGAAGGTATGGGAGGTGCGCAAAATCAGGGCGATATAGGGGACGTTATGAGATTTCCATGAAAACACATCAATATAGGGGAAGGTATGAGATGTGCACAAAAATACAGCGATATAGGAGAAGTTATGAGATGTGCGTGAAAACACAGCGATACAGGGGAAGGTATGAGAGGTGCGCGAAAACACAGCGATATAGGGGACGCTATGGGAGGTGCACGAAAACACAGCGATAAAGGGGACAGTACGAGATGTGCATGAATACACGGCGATATTGGGGAAGCCATGAGAGGTGCGTGAAAACACAGCGATATAGGGGAAGGTATGAGAGGTGTGCAAAAACACAGCGATATCGGGGAAGTTATGGGAAGTGAGCGAAAACAGGGCGATATAGGCGAAGGTATGAGAGGTACGCGAAGGCACAGTTATATAGGGGAGTTATGGGAGGTGCACGAATACACAGTGATATAGGGGACGTTATGAGATGTGCATGAAAACACAGCAATATAGGGGAAGTTACGAGAGGTGCACAAAAACACAGCGTTATAGCAGAATTTATGAGAGGTGCAAGAAAACACAGCAATATAGGGGGAGGTATGGGAGGTGCGCGAAAACAGGGCGATATAGGGGATGAAATGACAGGTGCGCGAAAACAGGGCAATATAGTGGAAGCTATGGGATGTGCGCGAAAACAGGGCGATATAGGGGAAGGTATGAGAGGTGCCTGAAAGCACAGCAATATCAGGGAAGTTATGGGAAGTGAGCAAAAACAGGGCGATATAGGGGAAGGTATGAGAGGTACACGAAGGCACAGTTATATAGGGGTGCTGTGGGAGGTGCACGAATACACAGTGATATAGGGGACGTTATGAGATGTGCATAAAAACACAGCGATATAGGGGAAGTTATGAGAGGTGCGCAAAAATGCAGCAATATAGGAGAGGTTATGAGAGGTGCGTGAAAACACAGCGATATAGGGAAAGGCATGAGAGGTACGTGAAGGCACAGTTATATAGGGGATGCTATGGGAGGTGCACGAATACACAGAGATATAGGGGACGTTATGAGATGTGCATGAAAACACGGCAATATAGGGGAAGGTATGAGATGTACGCAAAAGTACGGCGATATAGGAGAAGTTATGAGAGGTGCGTGAAAACACAGCGATATAGGGGAAGGTATGAGAGGTGCACAATAATACAGCGATATAGGGGAAGCTATGGGAGGTGCGCGAAAACAGCGCGATATAGGGGACGTTATGAGATTTCCATGAAAACACATCAATATAGGGGAAGGTATGCGATGTGCATTAAAACACGGCGATATTTGGGAAGCCATGAGAGGTGCGTGAAAACACAGCGATATAGGGGAAGGTATGAGAGGTGTGCAAAAACACAGCGATATCGGGGGAGTTATGGGAAGTGAGCGAAAACAGGGCCATATAGGCGAAGGTATGAGAGGTACGCGAAGGCACAGTTATATAGGGGAGTTATGGGAGGTGCACGAATACACAGTGATATAGGGGACGTTATGAGATGTGCATTAAAACTCAGCAATATAGGGGAAGTTACGAGAGGTGCACAAAAACACAGCGTTATAGCAGAATTTATGAGAGGTGCAAGAAAACAGCAATATAGGGGGAGGTATGGGAGGTGCGCGAAAACAGGGCGATATAGGGGATGAAATGACAGGTGCGCGAAAACTGGGCAATATAGTGGAAGCTATGGGATGTGCGCAAAAACAGGGTGATATAGGGGAAGGTATGAGAGGTGCCTGAAAGCACAGCAATATCGGGGAATTTATGGGAAGTGAGCGAAAACTGGGCGATATAGGGGAAGATATGAGAGGTACGCGAAGGCACAGTGATATAGAGGGCTATGGGAGGTGCACGAATACACAGCGATATAGGGGAAGGTATGAGAGGTGCACAATAATACAGCGATATAGGGGAAGGTATGGGAGGTGTGCGAAAACAGCGCGATATAGGGGACATTATGAGATTTCCATGAAAACACATCAATATAGGGGAAGGTATGCGATGTGCATTAAAACACGGCGATATTTGGGAAGCCATGAGAGGTGCGTGAAAACACAGCGATATAGGGGAAGGTATAAGAGGTGTGCAAAAACACAGCGATATCGGGGAAGTTATGGGAAGTGAGCGAAAACAGGGCGATATAGGCGAAGGTATGAGAGGTACGCGAAGGCACAGTTATATAGGGGAGTTATGGGAGGTGCACGAATACACAGTGATATAGGGGACGTTATGAGATGTGCATTAAAACTCAGCAATATAGGGGAAGTTACGAGAGGTGCACAAAAACACAGCGTTATAGCAGAATTTATGAGAGGTGCAAGAAAACACAGCAATATAGGGGGAGGTATGGGAGGTGCGCGAAAACAGGGCGATATAGGGGATGAAATGACAGGTGCGCGAAAACTGGGCAATATAGTGGAAGCTATGGGATGTGCGCAAAAACAGGGCGATATAGGGGAAGGTATGAGAGGTGCCTGAAACCACAGCAATATCGGGGAATTTATGGGAAGTGAGCGAAAACTGGGCGATATAGAGGAAGATATGAGAGGTACGCGAAGGCACAGTGATATAGAGGGCTATGGGAGGTGCACGAATACACAGCGATATAGGGGAAGGTATGAGAGGTGCACAATAATACAGCGATATAGGGGAAGGTATGGGAGGTGTGCGAAAACAGCGCGATATAGGGGACATTATGAGATTTCCATGAAAACACATCAATATAGGGGAAGGTATGCGATGTGCATTAAAACACGGCGATATTTGGGAAGCCATGAGAGGTGCGTGAAAACACAACGATATAGGGGAAGGTATAAGAGGTGTGCAAAAACACAGCGATATCGGGGAAGTTATGGGAAGTGAGCGAAAACAGGGCGATATCGGCGAAGGTATGAGAGGTACGCGAAGGCACAGTTATATAGGGGAGTTATGGGAGGTGCACGAATACACAGTGATATAGGGGACGTTATGAGATGTGCATTAACACTCAGCAATATAGGGGAAGTTACGAGAGGTGCACAAAAACACAGCGTTATAGCAGAATTTATGAGAGGTGCAAGAAAACACAGCAATATAGGGGGAGGTATGGGAGGTGCGCGAAAACAGGGCGATATAGAGGATGAAATGACAGGTGCGCGAAAACTGGGCAATATAGTGGAAGCTATGGGATGTGCGCAAAAACAGGGCGATATAGGGGAAGGTATGAGAGGTGCCTGAAAGCACAGCAATATCGGGGAATTTATGGGAAGTGAGCGAAAACTGGACGATATAGGGGAAGATATGAGAGGTACGCGAAGGCACAGTGATATAGAGGGCTATGGGAGGTGCACGAATACACAGCGATATAGGAGACGTTATGAGATGTGCATGAAAACACGGCAATATGGGGGAAGGTATGAGAGGTGCGCAAAAATACAGCATTATAGCAGAATTTAAGAGAGGTGCGTGAAAAGACAGTAATATAGGGCAAGGTATGAGAGGTGCACGAAAACAGCAATTTTGGGGGAGGTATGGGAGGTGCGCGAAAACAGTGCGATATAGGGGAAGGTATGAAAGGAGTGCGAAGACACAGCAATATTGGGGATGCTATGGGAGGTACGCGAAAACACAGTGATATAGGGGAAGACATGAATGGTGCGTGAAAGCAGTAGAATATAGTGGAAGCTATGAGAGGTGAGCAAAAACACGGTGATATAGGGGAAGCTATGAGAGGTGAGCAATAACACAGCGATAAAGGTGAATCTATGGGATTTCTGCAAAAACACAGCTATATAGGGGAAGGTATGAGAGGTGCGCAAGGCACAGCGATACAGGGGAATGTATCAGAGGTGCGAGAAAACACAGCGATATAGGGGAAGTAATGAGAGGAGCGAAAACATAGCGATCTAGGTGAAGACATGAGACGTGCGCGAAAACACGGCGATATAGGGGAAGCTCTGAGAGGTGTGCAATAACACAGTGATAAAGTTGAATCTATGGGATGTGTGCGAAAAGACAGCGATACAGGGGAAGGTATGGGAGGTGCGCAAGGCACAGCGATATAGGGGATGCTATAGGAGGTGCGTGAATACACAGCGATATATGGGATGCTATGGGAGGTGCGTGAATACACAGCGATATACGGGACGTTATGAGATGTGCATGAAAACACAGCAATATTAGGGAAGGTATGAGAGGTTCACAAAAACACAGCGACATAGGAGAATGAATGGGAAGTGTGCGAAAACAGGGCGATATAGGCGAAGGTATGAGAAATGCGCGAAGGCACAGCAATATGTGGGAGGCTATGGGATGTGCGCGACTACACAGTGATATAGGGGACGTTATGAGATGTGCATGAAAACACGGCAATACAAGGGAAGGTATGAGATGTACGCAAAAGTACAGCAATATAGGAGAAGTTATGAGAGGGGCGTGAAAAGACAGCGATATCGTGGAAGGTATGAGAGGTGCGCAAAAACAGAGCGATATAGTGGAAGGTATGAGAGGTGCGCGAAAACACCGTGATATAGGGGAAGACATGAGAGGTGCGCAAAAACAGGGCAATATAGTGGAAGCTATTGGACATGCCCGAAAACACGGCGATACAGGGGAATGTATCAGAGGTGCGAGAAAACACAGCGATATATAGGGACGCTATGGGACGTGCGCAAAAAAACACTGATATAGGGGAAGGTATGAGAGGTGTGCGAGAACACGGCAATATAGGGGAAATTGTAAGAGGTGCGAGAAAACATGTCAATACAGGGGAATGTATCAGAGGTGGGAGAAAACACAGCAATATAGGGGAAGTAATGATAGGAGCAAAAACATAGCGATATAAGTGAAGACATGCGAGGTGCGTGAAAACACGGCGATATAGGGGAAGCTATGAGAGGTGAGCAATAACACAGCAATCAAGGTGAAGCTATGGGCTGTGCGCGAAAACAGCGATGTAGACAAAGCTATGGGAGGTGCACGAAAACACAGCGAAATCGGGGAAGGTATGGGAGGTGCGCGAAAACAGGGCGATATAGGGGAAGGTATGAGAGGTGCATGAAAACACATCAATATAGGGGAAGTTATGAGATGTGCGCAAAATACAGCGATATAAGGGAAGGTATGAGAGCTGCACGAAAACACAGCCATATAGGGGAAGGTATAAGAGGTGCGCGAAAACAGGGTGATATATTGGAAGGTATGAGAGGTGCCCAAAAACACAGCGATATAGGGGACGCTATGGGACGAGCGTGAAAGCACAGTGATATAGGGGATGTAATGAGAGGAGCGAAAACATAGCGATCTCAGCAAAGCTATGGGAGGTGCGCGAAAACTCAGCGATAAAGGGGACGGTACGAGATGTGAATGTATACACGGCGATATTGGGGAAATTATGAGAGGTTCGCGAAAACACGGCGATACAGGGGGATGTATCAGAGGTGCGAGAAAACACAGCGATATACGGGAAGTAATGAGAGGAGCGAAAACATAGCGATCTAGGTGAAGACATGATAGGTGCGTGAAAACACGACGATATAGGGGAAGCTATGAGAGGTGAGCAAAAACACAGCTATATAGGGGAAGCTATGAGTGGTGTACAATAACACAGCGATAAAGTTGAATCTATGGGATATGCACGAAAAGACAGCGATATAGGGGAAGGTATGAGAGGTGCGCAAGGCACAGCGATATAGGGAATGCTATAGGAGGTGCGTGAATACACAGCGATATAAGGGACGTTATGAGACGTACATGAAAACGCAGCGATATTAGGGAAGATATAAGAGGTGCACAAAAACACAGCGATATAGGAGAAGTTTTGAGCGGTGTGTGAAAACACAGCGATATAGGGGAAGGTATGGGAGTTGATAGAAAACACAGCGATATAGGGGAAGGAATGAGAGGTGCGTGAAAGCAGGGCAATATAGTGGAAGCTATGAGAGGTGAGCAAAAACACGGCGATATAGGGGAAGCTATGAGAAGTGAGCAATAACACAGTGATAAAGGTGAATCTATGGGATGTGCGCAAAAACACAGCGATATAGGGGAAGGTATGAGAGGTGCACAAGACACAGCGATATAGGGGATGCTATGGGAGGTGCGTGAATACACAGCGATATACGGGACGTTATAAGATGTGCATGAAAACGCAGCGATATTAGGGAAGGTATGAGAGGTTCACAAAAACATAGCGACATAGGAGAATGAATGGGAAGTGTGCGAAAACAGGGCGATATAGGCGAAGGTATGAGAAGTGCGCGAAGGCACAGCAATATGTGGGAGGCTATGGGAGGTGCGCGACTACACAGTGATACAGGGGACGTTATGAGATGTGCATAAAAACACAGCAATATGGGGGAAGTTATGAGAGGTGCGCAAATATGCAGCAATATAGGAGATGTAATGAGAGGTGCGTGAAAACACAGCGATATAGGGGAAGGTATGAGAGGTGCACGAAAACAGAGCGATATAGGAGAAGGAATGGGAGGTGTGTGAAAACAGGGCGATATAGGGGAAGGTATGAGAGGTGCGCGAAAACATCATGATATAGGGGAAGACATGAGAGTTACGCAGAAATAGGGCAATATAGTGGAAGCTATGGGATGTGCGCGAAAACACGGCGAAACAGGGGAATGTATCAGAGGTGCGAGAAAACACAGCGATATAGGGGACGCAATGGGACGTGCGCAAAAAAACAGCAATATAGGTGAAGACATGCGAGGTGCGCGAAAACACGGCGATATAGGGGAAGCTATGAGAGGTGAGCAATAACACAGCGATCAAGGTGAAGCTATGGGATGTGCGTGAAGACAGCGATGTAGGCGAAGCAATGGGAGGTGCACGAAAACACAGCGATATCGGGGAAGGTATGGGAGGTGCGCGAAAACAGGGCGATATAGGGGAAGGTATGAGAGGTGGGCGAAGGCACAGTGATATAGGGGATGCTACGGGAGGTGCACGAATACACAGCGATATAGGGGACGTTATGAGATGTGCATGAAAACACGGCAATATAGGGGAAGGTATGAGATGTACGCAAAAGTACAGCGATAGAGGAGAAGTTATGAGAGGTGCGTGAAAACACAGCGATATAGGGGAAGGTATGACAGGTGCACAATAATACAGCGATATAGGGGGAAGGTATGGGAGGTGCACGAAAACAGGGCGATATAGGGGACGTTATGAGATTTGCATGAAAACACATCAATATAGGGGAAGGTGTGAGATGTGCGCAAAAATACAGCGATATAGGAGAAGTTATGAGAGGTGCGTGAAAACACAGCGATACAGGGGAAGGTATGAGAGGTGCGCGAAAACACAGCAATATAGGGGACTCTATGGGAGGTGCGCGAAAACACAGCGATAAAGGGGACAGTACCAGATGTGCATGAATACACGGCGATATTGGGGAAGCCATGAGAGGTGCATGAAAACACAGCGATATATGGGAAGGTATGAGAATTGTGCAAAAACACAGCGATATCGGGGAAGTTATGGGAAGTGAGTGAAAACAGGGCGATATAGGGGAAGGTATGAGAGGTACGCGAACGTACAGTTATATAGGGGAGTTATGGGAGGTGCACGAATACACAGCGATATAGGGGACGTTATGAGATGTGCATGAAAACACAGCAATATAGGGGAAGTTATGAGAGGTGCACAAAAATACAGCGTTATAGCAGAATTTATGAGAGGTGCACGAAAACACAGCAATATAGGGGGAGGTATGGGAGGTGCGCGAAAACAGGGCGATATAGTGGAAGCTATGGGATGTGCGCGAAAACAGGGCGATATAGGGGCAGGTATGAGAGGTGCCTGAAAACACAGCAATATCGGGGAAGTTATGGGAAGTGAGCGAAAACAGGGCGATATAGGGGAAGATATGAGAGGTACGCGAAGGCACAGTGATATAGAGGGCTATGGGAGGTGCATGAATACACAGCGATATAGGGGACGTTATGAGATGTGCATGAAAACACGGCAATATTGGGGAAGGTATGAGAGGTGCGCAAAAATACAGCATTATAGCAGAATTTAAGAGAGGTGCGTGAAAACACAGTAATATATGGCAAGTTATGAGAGGTGCACGAAAACACAGCAATATAGGGGGAGGTATGGGAGGTGCGCGAAAACAGTGCGATATAGGGGAAGGTATGAGAGGAGTGCGAAGACACAGCAATATAGGGGATGCTATGGGAGGTACGCGAAAACACAGTGACATAGGGGAAGACATGAGAGGTGCGTGAAAGCAGGACAATATAGTGGAAGCTATGAGAGGTGAGCAAAAACACGGTGATATAGGGGAAGCTATGAGAGGTGAGCAATAACACAGCGATAAAGGTGAATCTATGGGATGTGCGCAAAAACACAGCTATATAGGGGAAGGTATGAGAGGTGCGCAAGGCACAGCGATATAGGGGATGCTATGGGAGGTGCGTGAATGCAAAGCGATATACGGGAAGTTATGTGATGTGCATGAAAACGCAGCGATATTAGGGAAGGTATGAGAGGTTCACAAAAACACAGCGACATAGGAGAATGAATGGGAAGTGTGCGAAAACAGGGCGATATAGGCGAAGGTATGAGAAGTGCGCAAAGGCACAGCAATACGTGCGAGGCTATGGGAGGTGAACGATTACACAGTGATATAGGGGACATTATGAGATGTGCATAAAAACACAGCGATACAGGGGAAGGTATGGGAGGTGCTCGAAAACATGGCGATATAGGGGACGGTATGAGATTTGTATGAAAACACGGCGATATAGGGGAAGCTATGAGAGGTGGGCGAAAACACGGCAATATAGGGGATGGTATGAGAGGTGCGCAAGGCACAGCGATATAGGGGATGCTATGGGAGGTGCGTGAATACACAGCGATATACGGGACGTTATGAGATGTGCGTGAAAACGCAGCGATATTAGGGAAGGTATGAGAGGTTCACAAAAGCAAGGCGACATAGGAGAATGAATGGGAAGTGTGCGAAAACAGGGCGATATAGGTGAAGGTATGAGAAGTGCGCGAAGGCACAGCAATATGTAGGAGGCTATGGGAGGTGCGAGACTACACAGTGATATAGGGGACGTTATGAAATGTGCATAAAAACACAGCGATACAGGGGAATTTATGAGAGGTGCGCAAAAATGCAGCAATATAGGAGAAGTTAAGAGAGGTGCGTGAAAACACAGCGATATAGGGGAAGGCATGAGAGGTACACGAAGGCACAGTTATATGGGGGTGCTATGGGAGGTGCACGAATACACAGAGATATAGGGGACGTTATGAGATGGGCATGAAAACACGGCAATATGGGGGATGTTATGAGAGGTGCCGAAAAACACAGCGTTATAGGGGACTCTATAGGACGTGCGCGAAAACACGGCGATATAGGGGAAATTATGAGAGGTTCGCGAAAACACGGCGATACAGGGAAATGTATCAGAGGTGCAAGAAAACACAGCGATCTAGGTGAAGACATGAGAGGTGCGCAAAAACACGGCGATATAGGGGAAGCTATGAAAGGTGAGCAAAAACACGGCGATAGAGTGGAAGCTCTGAGAGGTGTGCAATAACACAGTGATAAAGTTGAATCTATGGGATGTGTGCGAAAAGACAGCGATATAGAGGAAGGTATGGGAGGTGCGCAAGGCACAGCGATATAGGGGATGCTATAGGAGGTGCGTGAATACACAGCGATATAGGGGACATTATGAGATGTGCAGGAAGAAGCAGCGATATTAGGGAAGATATAAGAGGTGCACAAAAACACAGCGATATAGGAGAAGTTATGAGCGGTGCGTGAAAACACAGCGATATAGAGGGAGGTATGAGAGGTGCACAAAAACACGGCAATATAGGGGACGGTATGAGAGGTGCGCAAGGCAAGGCGATATAGGGGATGCTATGCAAGGTGCGTGAATGCACAGCGATATACGGGAAGTTATGTGATGTGCATGAAAACGCAGCGATATTAGGGAAGGTATGAGAGGTTCACAAAAGCACAGCGACATAGGAGAATGAATGGGAAGTGTGCGAAAACAGGGCGATATAGGCGAAGGTATGAGAAGTGCGCAAAGGCACTGCAATATGTGTGAGGCTATGGGAGGTGCGCGATTACACAGTGATATAGGGGACATTATGAGATGTGCATAAAAACACAGCGATATAGAGGGAGGTATGAGAGGTGCATGAAAACACAGCGATACAGGGGAAGGTAGGGGAGGTGCTCGAAAATAGGGCGATATAGGGGACGGTATGAGATTTGTATGAAAACACGGTGATATAGGGGAAGCTATGAGAGGTGCGTGAATACACAGCGATATAGTGGAAGGTATGAGAGGTGTGTGAAAACAGGGCGATATGGGGAAGGTATGAGAGGTGAGCAATAACACAGCGATAAAGGTGAATCTATGGGATGTGCGCAAAAACACAGCTATATAGGGGAAGGTATGAGAGGTGCGCAAGGCACAGCGATATAGGGGATGCTATGGGAGGTGCGTGAATGCACAGCGATATACCGGAAGTTATGAGATGTGCATGAAAACGCAGCGATATTAGGGAAGGTATGAGAGGTTCACAAAAGCACTGCGACATAGAAGAATGAATGGGAGGTGTGCGAAAACAGGGCGATATAGGCGAAGTTATGAGAAGTGCGCGAAGGCACAGCAATATGTGGGAGGCTATGGGAGGTGCGCGATTACACAGTGATATAGGGGACGTTATGAGATGTGCATAAAAACACAGCGATACAGGGGAAGGTATGGGAGGTGCTCGAAAACACGGTGATTTAGGGGAAGCTATGAGAGGTGCGCGAAAACACAGCGATATAGGGGAAGGTATGAGAGGTGTGTGAAAACAGGGCGATATAGGGGAAGGTATGAGAGGTGTGCGAGAACACGGCAATATAAGGAAAATTGTAAGAGTGCGCGAAAACATGGCAATACAGGAGAATGTATCAGAGGTGCGAGAAAACACAGCGATATAGGGGAAGTAATGATAGGAGCAAAAACATAGCGATACAGGTGAAGACATGCGAGATGCCCGAAAACACGGCGATATAGGGGAAGCTATGAGAGGTGAGCAATAACACAGCGATCAAGGGGAAGGTATGAGAGGTGCGCGAATGCACAGTGATATAGGGGATGCTATGGGAGGTGCGCGAATGCACAGCAATATAGGGGACATTATGAGATGTGCATGAAAACACGGCAATATAGGGGAAGGTATGAGATGTACGCAAAAGTACAGCAATATAGGAGAAGTTATGAGAGGGGCGTGAAAAGACAGCGATATAGTGGAAGGTATGAGAGGTGCGCAAAAACAGAGAGATGTAGTGGAAGGTATGAGAGGTGTGCGAAAACACCGTGATATAGGGGAAGACATGAGAAGTGCGCAAAAACAGGGCAATATAGTGGAAGCTATTGGACATGCCCGAAAGCACGGCGATACAGGGGAATGTATCAGAGGTGCGAAAAAAAACACAGCGATATAGGGGACGCTATGGGACGTGCGCAAGAAAACACTGATATAGGGGAAGGTATGAGAGGTGTGTGAGAACACAGCAATTTTGGGGAAATTGTAAGATGTGCGAGAAAACATGTCAATACAGGGGAATATACCAGAGTTGGGAGAAAACACAGCGATATAGGGGAAGTAATGATAGGAGCAAAAACATAGCGATATTAGTGAAGACATGCGAGGTGCGTGAAAACACGGCGATATAGGGGAAGCTATGAGAGGTGAGCAAGAACACAGCAATCAAGGTGAAGCTATGGGCTGTGCGCGAAAACAGCGATGTAGACAAAGCTATGGGAGGTGCACGAATACACAGCGAAATCGGGGAAGGTATGGGAGGTGCGCGAAAACAGGGCGATATAGTGGAAGATATGAGAGGTGCGCGAAAACACCGTGATATAGGGGAAGACATGAGAGGTGCGCAAAAACAGGGCAATATAGTGGAAGCTATTGGACATGCCCGAAAACACGGCGATACAGGGGAATGTATCAGAGGTGCAAGAAAACACAGCGATATAGGGGACGCTATGGGACGTGTGCAAAAAAACACTGATATAGGGGAAGGTATGAGAGGTGTGCGAGAACACGGCAATATAGGGGAAATTGTAAGAGGTGCGAGAAAACATGTCAATACAGGGGAATGTATCAGAGGTGGGAGAAAACACAGCGATATAGGGGAAGTAATGATAGGAGCAAAAACATAGCGATATAAGTGAAGACATGCGAGGTGCGTGAAAACACGGCGATATAGGGGAAGCTATGAGAGGTGAGCAATAACACAGCAATCAAGGTGAAGCTATGGGCTGTGCGCGAAAACAGCGATGTAGACAAAGCTATGGGAGGTGCACGAAAACACAGCGAAATCGGGGAAGGTATGCGAGGTGCGCGAAAACAGGGCGATATAGGGGAAGGTATGAGAGGTGCATGAAAACACATCAATATAGGGGAAGTTATGAGATGTGCGCAAAATACAGCGATATAAGGGAAGGTATGAGAGCTGCACGAAAACACAGCGATATAGGGGAAGGTATAAGAGGTGCGCGAAAACAGGGCGATATATTGGAAGGTATGAGAGGTGCCCAAAAACACAGCGATATAGGGGTCGCTATGGGACGAGCGTGAAAGCACAGTGATATAGGGGAAGTAATGAGAGGAGCGAAAACATAGCGATCTCAGCAAAGCTATGGGAGGTGCGCGAAAACTCAGCGATAAAGGGGACGGTACGAGATGTGAATGTATACACGGCGATATTGGGGAAGCCATGGGAGGTGCATGAAAACACAGCGATATAGGTGAAGTTATGAGAGGTGGGTGACAACACAGCGATATAGTGGAAGGAATGAGAGGTGCATGAAAACACAGCGATATCGGGGAAGGTATGAGAGGCGTGCAAAAACACAGTGATATAGGAGAAGTTATGAGAGGTGGGTGACAACACAGCAATATAGTTGAAGGTATGAGAGGTGCACGAAAACACAGCGATATCGGGGAAGTTATGGGAAGTGAGCAAAAACAGGGTGATATAGGGGCAAGTATGAAAGGTACGCGAAGGCACAGTTATATAGGGGTGCTATGGGAGGTGCACGAATACACAGCGATATAGGGGACGTTAGGAGATGTGCATGAAAACACAGCAATATAGGGGAAGGTATGAGAGGTGCAAAAAAATATAGCGCTATAGCAGAATTTATGAGAGGTGCGTGAAAACACAGCAATATAGGGTAAGATATGAGAGGTGCACGAAAACACAGCAATATGGGGGAGGTATGGGAGGTGCGCGAAAACAGGGCGATATGGGGGATGGTATGAGAGGTGCGCGAAAACAGGGCAATATAGTGGAAGGTATGGGATGTGCGCGAACACAGCGCGATATAGGGGAATGAATGAGAGGTGCCCGAAAACACAGCGATATAGGGGACGCTATGGGACGTGCGCCAAAACACGGCGATATAGGGGAAATTATGAGAGATGCGCGAAAACACGGAGATACAGGGGAATGTATCAGAGGTGTGAGAAAGCACAGCGATATAGGGGACGTTATGAGATGTGCATGAAAACACAGCGATATAGGTGAAGACATGAGAGGTGCACGAAAAAGCAGCGATATAGGGGAATGTATAGGAGGTGCGCAAAAACAGGGCGATATAGGCGAAGATATGAGAGGTACACGAAGGCACAGCGACATAAGGGATGCTATGGGATGTGCGCGAAAACACAGTGATATAGGGGACGGAATGAGATGTGTATGAAAACACGGCGATATAGAGGAAGCTATGAGAGGTGCGGGAAAACACGGCAATGTGGGCGAATGTATCAGAGGTGCGAGAAAACACAGCGATATAGGGGAAGTAATGAGAGGAGCGAAAACATAGCGATCTAGGTGAAGACATGATAGGTGCGTGAAAACACGACGATATAGGGGAAGCTATGAGAGGTGAGCAAAAACACAGCAATATAGGGGAAGCTATGAGTGGTGTACAATAACACAGCGATAAAGTTGAATCTATGAGATATGCACGAAAAGACAGCGATATAGGGGAAGGTATGAGAGGTGCGCAAGGCACAGCGATATAGGGGATGCTATGGGAGGTGCGTGAATACACAGCGATATAAGGGACGTTATGAGACGTACATGAAAACGCAGCGATATTAGGGAAGATATAAGAGGTGCACAAAAACACAGCGATATAGGAGAAGTTTTGAGCGGTGTGTGAAAACACAGCGATATAGGGGAAGGTATGAGAGTTGATAGAAAACACAGCGATATAGGGGAAGGAATGAGAGGTGCGCGAAAACAGGGCGATACAGGGGAAGGTATGAGATGTGTATAAAAACACGGCGATATAGGGGAAGTTATGAGAGGTGCGCAAAAATACAGCAATATAGGAGAAGTTATGAGAGGTGAGTGAAAATACAGCGATATAGGGGGAGGTATGAAAGGTGCACGAAAACACAGCGATATAGGGGAAGCTATGGGAGGTGCTCGAAAACAGGGCGATATACGGGAAGGTATGAGAGGAGTGCGAAGACCCAGCAATATAGGGGATGCTATGGGAGGTGCGCGAAAACACAGAGATATAGGGGAAGACATGAGAGGTGTGTGAAAGCAGGGCAATATAGTGGAAGCTATGAAAGGTGAGCAAAAACACGGCGATATAGGGGAAGCTATGAGAGGTGAGCAATAACACAGTGATAAAGGTGAATCTATGGGATGTGCGCAAAAACACAGCGATATAGGGGAAGGTATGAGAGGTGCACAAGACACAGCGATATAGGGGATGCTATGGGAGGTGCGTGAATACACAGCGATATACGGGACATTATGAGATGTGCATAAAAACACAGCAATATGGGGGAAGTTATGAGAGGTGCGCAAATATGCAGCAATATAGGAGAAGTTATGAGAGGTGCGTGAAAACACAGCGATATAGGGGAAGGTATGAGAGGTGCACGAAAACAGAGCGATATAGGAGAAGGAATGGGAGGTGTGCGAAAACAGGGCGATATAGGGGAAGGTATGAGAGGTGTGCGAGAACACGGCAATATAAGGGAAATTGTAAGAGTGCGCGAAAGCATGGCAATACAGGAGAATGTATCAGAGGTGTGAGAATACACAGCGATATAGGGGAAGTAATGATAGGAGCAAAAACATAGCGATATAGGTGAAGACATGCGAGGTGCGCGAAAACACGGCGATATAGGGGAAGCTATGAGAGGTGAGCAATAACACAGCGATCAAGGTGAAGCTATGGGATGTGCGTGAAGACAGCGATGTAGGCGAAGATATGGGAGGTGCACGAAAACACAGCGATATCGGGGAATGTATGGGAGGTGCGCGAAAACAGGGCGATATAGGGGAAGGTATGAGAGGTACGCGAAGGCACAGTTATATAGGGGAGTTATGGGAGGTGCACGAATACACAGCGATATAGGGGACGTTATGAGATGTGCATGAAAACACAGCAATATAGGGGAAGTTATGAGAGGTGCACAAAAATACAGCGTTATAGCAGAATTTATGAGAGATGCACGAAAACACAACAATATAGGGGGAGGTATGGGAGGTGCGCGAAAACAGGGCGTTATAGTGGAAGCTATGGGATGTGCGCGAAAACAGGGCGATATAGGGGCAGGTATGAGAGGTGCCTGAAAACACAGCAATATCGGGGAAGTTATGGGAAGTGAGCGAAAACAGGGCGATATAGGGGAAGATATGAGAGGTACGCGAAGGCACAGTGATATAGAGGGCTATGGGAGGTGCATGAATACACAGCGATATAGGGGACGTTATGAGATGTGCATGAAAACACGGCAATATTGGGGAAGGTATGAGAGGTGCGCAAAAATACAGCATTATAGCAGAATTTAAGAGAGGTGCGTGAAAACACAGTAATATATGGCAAGGTATGAGAGGTGCACGAAAACACAGCAATATAGGGGGAGGTATGGGAGGTGCGCGAAAACAGTGCGATATAGGGGAAGGTATGAGAGGAGTGCGAAGACACAGCAATATAGGGGATGCTATGGGAGGTACGCGAAAACACAGTGATATAGGGGAAGACATGAGAGGTGCGTGAAAGCAGGACAATATAGTGGAAGCTATGAGAGGTGAGCAAAAACACGGTGATATAGGGGAAGCTATGAGAGGTGAGCAATAACACAGCGATAAAGGTGAATCTATGGGATGTGCGCATAAACACAGCTATATAGGAGAAGGTATGAGAGGTGCGCAAGGCACAGCGATATAGGGGATGCTATGGGAGGTGCGTGAATGCACAGCGATATACGGGAAGTTATGTGATGTGCATGAAAGCGCAGCGATATTAGGGAAGGTATGAGAGGTTCACAAAAGCACAGCGACATAGGAGAATGAATGGGAAGTGTGCAAAAACAGGGCGATATAGGCGAAGGTATGAGAAGTGCGCAAAGGCACAGCAATATGTGTGAGGCTATGGGAGGTGCGCGATTACACAGTGATATAGGGGACATTATGAGATGTGCATAAAAACACAGCGATACAGGGGAAGGTATGGGAGGTGCTCGAAAACATGGCGATATAGGGGATGGTATGAGATTTGCATGAAAACACGGCGATATAGGGGAAGCTATGAGAGGTGGGCGAAAACACGGCAATATAGGGGAAGCTATGAGAGGTGAGCAATAACACAGCGATCAAGGTGAAGCTATGGGATGTGCGTGAAGACAGCGATGTAGGCGAAGATATGGGAGGTGCACGAAAACACAGCGATATCGGGGAAGGTATGGGAGGTGCGCGAAAACAGGGCGATATAGGGGAAGGTATGAGAGGTACGCGAAGGCACAGTTATATAGGGGAGTTATGGGAGGTGCACGAATACACAGCGATATAGGGGACGTTATGAGATGTGCATGAAAACACAGCAATATAGGGGAAGTTATGAGAGGTGCACAAAAATACAGCGTTATAGCAGAATTTATGAGAGATGCACGAAAACACAACAATATAGGGGGAGGTATGGGAGGTGTGCGAAAACAGGGCGTTATAGTGGAAGCTATGGGATGTGCGCGAAAACAGGGCGATATAGGGGCAGGTATGAGAGGTGCCTGAAAACACAGCAATATCGGGGAAGTTATGGGAAGTGAGCGAAAACAGGGCGATATAGGGGAAGATATGAGAGGTACGCGAAGGCACAGTGATATAGAGGGCTATGGGAGGTGCATGAATACACAGCGATATAGGGGACGTTATGAGATGTGCATGAAAACACGGCAATATTGGGGAAGGTATGAGAGGAGCGCAAAAATACAGCATTATAGCAGAATTTAAGAGAGGTGCGTGAAAACACAGTAATATATGGCAAGGTATGAGAGGTGAACGAAAACACAGCAATATAGGGGGAGGTATGGGAGGTGCGCGAAAACAGTGCGATATAGGGGAAGGTATGAGAGGAGTGCGAAGACACAGCAATATAGGGGATGCTATGGGAGGTACGCGAAAACACAGTGATATAGGGGAAGACATGAGAGGTGCGTGAAAGCAGGACAATATAGTGGAAGCTATGAGAGGTGAGCAAAAACACGGTGATATAGGGGAAGCTATGAGAGGTGAGCAATAACACAGCGATAAAGGTGAATCTATGGGATGTGCGCATAAACACAGCTATATAGGAGAAGGTATGAGAGGTGCGCAAGGCACAGCGATATAGGGGATGCTATGGGAGGTGCGTGAATGCACAGCGATATACGGGAAGTTATGTGATGTGCATGAAAACGCAGCGATATTAGGGAAGGTATGAGAGGTTCACAAAAGCACAGCGACATAGGAGAATGAATGGGAAGTGTGCGAAAACAGGGCGATATAGGCGAAGGTATGAGAAGTGCGCAAAGGCACAGCAATATGTGTGAGGCTATGGGAGGTGCGCGATTACACAGTGATATAGGGGACATTATGAGATGTGCATAAAAACACAGCGATACAGGGGAAGGTATGGGAGGTGCTCGAAAACATGGCGATATAGGGGATGGTATGAGATTTGCATGAAAACACGGCGATATAGGGGAAGCTATGAGAGGTGGGCGAAAACACGGCAATATAGGGGATGGTATGAGAGGTGCGCAAGGCACAGCGATATAGGGGATGCTATGGGAGGTGCGTCAATACACAGCGATATACGGGACGTTATTAGATGTGCATGAAAACACAGCGATATTAGGGAAGGTATGAGAGGTTCACAAAAGCAAGGCGACATAGGAGAATGAATGGGAAGTGTGCGAAAACAGGGCGATATAGGTGAAGGTATGAGAAGTGCGCGAAGGCACAGCAATATGTGGGAGGCTATGGGAGGTGCGAGACTACACAGTGATATAGGGGACGTTATGAAATGTGCATAAAAACACAGCGATACAGGGGAATTTATGAGAGGTGCGCAAAAATGCAGCAATATAGGAGAAGTTATGAGAGGTGCGTGAAAACACAGCGATATAGGGGAAGGCATGAGAGGTACACGAAGGCACAGTTATATGGGGGTGCTATGGGAGGTGCACGAATACACAGCGATATAGGGGATGTTATGAGATGTGCATGAAAACACAGCAATATAGGGGAAGTTATGAGAGGTGCACAAAAATACAGCGTTATAGCAGAATTTATGAGAGGTGCACGAAAACACAGCAATATAGGGGGAGGTATGGGAGGTGCGCGAAAACAGGGCGTTATAGGGGCAGGTATGAGAGGTGCCTGAAAACACAGCAATATCGGGGAAGTTATGCGAAGTGAGCGAAAACAGGGCGATATAGGGGAAGATATGAGAGGTACGCAAAGGCACAGTGATATAGAGGGCTATGGGAGGTGCACGAATACACAGCGATATAGGGGACGTTATGAGATGTGCATGAAAACACGGCAATATTGGGGAAGGTATGAGAGGTGCGCAAAAATACAGCATTATAGCAGAATTTAAGAGAGGTGCGTGAAAACACAGTAATATATGGCAAGGTATGAGAGGTGCACGAAAACACAGCAATTTTGGGGGAGGTATGGGAGGTGCGCGAAAACAGTGCGATACAGGGGAAGGTATGAGAGGAGTGCGAAGACACAGCAATATAGGGGATGCTATGGGAGGTACGCGAAAACACAGTGATATAGGGGAAGTCATGAGAGGTGCGTGAAAGCAGGACAATATAGTGGAAGCTATGAGAGGTGAGCAAAAACACGGTGATATAGGGGAAGCTATGAGAGGTGAGCAATAACACAGCGATAAAGGTGAATCTATGGGATGTGCGCAAAAACACAGCTATATAGGGGAAGGTATGAGAGGTGCGCAAGGCACAGCGATATAGGGGATGCTATGGGAGGTGCGTGAATGCACAGCGATATACCGGAAGTTATGAGATGTGCATGAAAACGCAGCGATATTAGGGAAGGTATGAGAGGTTCACAAAAGCACTGCGACATAGAAGAATGAATGGGAGGTGTGCGAAAACAGGGCGATATAGGCGAAGGTATGAGAAGTGCGCGAAGGCACAGCAATATGTGGGAGGCTATGGGAGGTGCGCGATTACACAGTGATATAGGGGACGTTATGAGATGTGCATAAAAACACAGCGATACAGGGGAAGGTATGGGAGGTGCTCGAAAACAGGGCGATATAGGGGAAGCTATGAGAGGTGCGCGAAAACACGGCAATATTGGTGAAGGTATTGGAGGTGCCCGAAAACACAACGAGAAAGGGGAATGTATGAGAGGTGCGTGAATACACAGCGATATAGGGGACGTTATGAGATGTGCAGGAAGAAGCAGCGATATTAGGGAAGATATAAGAGGTGCACAAAAACACAGCGATATAGGAGAAATTATGAGCGGTGCGTGAAAACACAGCGATATAGAGGGAGGTATGAGAGGTGCACGAAAACACAGCGATACAGGGGAAGGTAGGGGAGGTGCTCGAAAATAGGGCGATATAGGGGACGGTATGAGATTTGTATGAAAACACAGCGATATAGGGGAAGCTATGAGAGGTGCGTGAATACACAGCGATATAGGGGATGCTATGGAAGGTGAGTAAATACACAGCGACATACGGGACGTTATGAGATGTGCATGAAAACGCAGCGATATTAGGGAAGGTATGAGAGGTTCACAAAAGCACTGCGACATAGGAGAATGAATGGGAGGTGTGCGAAAACAGGGCGATATAGGCGAAGTTATGAGAAGTGCGCGAAGGCACAGCAAAATGTGGGAGGCTATGGGAGGTGCGCGATTACACAGTGATATAGGGGCCGTTATGAGATGTGCATAAAAACACAGCGATACAGGGGAAGGTATGGGAGGTGCTCGAAAACAGGGCGATATAGGGGACGGTATGAGATTTGGATGAAAACACGGCGATATAGGGGAAGCTATGAGAGGTGCGCGAAAACACGGCAATATTGGGGATGGTATGAGAGGTGCGCAAGGCACAGCGATATAGGGGATGCTATGGGAGGTGCGTGAATACACAGCGATATACGGGACGTTATGAGATGTGCATGAAAACGCAGCGATATTAGGGAAGGGATGAGAGGTTCACAAAAGCAAGGCGACATAGGAGAATGAATGGGAAGTGTGCGAAAACAGGGCGATATAGGTGAAGGTATGAGAAGTGCGCGAAGGCACAGCAATATGTGGGAGGCTATGGGAGGTGCGAGACTACACAGTGATATAGGGGACGTTATAAGATGTGCATAAAAACACAGCTATGAGAGGTACGTGAAAACACGGCGATAGAGGGGAAGCTATGAAAGGTGTGCAATAACGCAGTGATAAAGTTGAATCTATGGGATGTGTGCGAAAAGACAGTGATATAGGGGAAGGTATGGGAGGTGCGCAAGGCACAGCGATATAGGGGATGCTATAGGAGGTGCGTGAATACACAGCAATATAGGGGACGTTATGAGATGTGCAGGAAGTAGCAGCGATATTAGGGAAGATATAAGAGGTGCACAAAAACACAGCGATATAGGAGAAGTTATGAGAAATGCGTGAAAACACAGCGATATAGAGGGAGGTATGAGAGGTGCACAAAAACACGGCAATATAGGGGATGGTATGAGAGGTGCGCAAGGCAAGGCGATATAGGGGATGCTATGGGAGGTGCGTGAATACACAGCGATATAGGGGATGCTATGGGAGGTGCGTGAATACACAGCGACATACGGGACGTTATGAGATGTGCATGAAAACGCAGCGATATTAGGGAAGGGATGAGAGGTTCACAAAAGCAAGGCGACATAGGAGAATGAATGGGAAGTGTGCGAAAACAGGGCGATATAGGTGAAGGTATGAGAAGTGCGCGAAGGCACAGCAATATGTGGGAGGCTATGGGAGGTGCGAGACTACACAGTGATATAGGGGACGTTATAAGATGTGCATAAAAACACAGCTATGAGAGGTACGTGAAAACACGGCGATAGAGGGGAAGCTATGAAAGGTGTGCAATAACGCAGTGATAAAGTTGAATCTATGGGATGTGTGCGAAAAGACAGTGATATAGGGGAAGGTATGGGAGGTGCGCAAGGCACAGCGATATAGGGGATGCTATAGGAGGTGCGTGAATACACAGCAATATAGGGGACGTTATGAGATGTGCAGGAAGTAGCAGCGATATTAGGGAAGATATAAGAGGTGCACAAAAACACAGCGATATAGGAGAAGTTATGAGAAATGCGTGAAAACACAGCGATATAGAGGGAGGTATGAGAGGTGCACAAAAACACGGCAATATAGGGGATGGTATGAGAGGTGCGCAAGGCAAGGCGATATAGGGGATGCTATGGGAGGTGCGTGAATACACAGCGATATAGGGGATGCTATGGGAGGTGCGTGAATACACAGCGACATACGGGACGTTATGAGATGTGCATGAAAACGCAGCGATATTAGGGAAGGTATGAGAGGTTCACAGAAACACAGCGACACAGGAGAATGAATGGGAAGTGTGCGAAAACAGGGCGATATAGGTGAAGGTATGGGAAGTGCGCGAAGGCACAGCAATATGTGGGAGGCTATGGGAGGTGCGCGACTACACAGTGATATAGGGGACGTTATAAGATGTGCATAAAAACACAGCTATGAGAGGTACGCGAAAACACAGCGATATAGGGGAAGCTATGAAAGGTGACCAAAAACACGACGATTTCGTGGAAGCTCTGAGAGGTGTGCAATAACACAGTGATAAAGTTGAATCTATGGGATGTGTGCGAAAAGACAGTGATATAGGGGAAGGTATGGGAGGTGCGCAAGGCACAGCGATATAGGGGATGCTATAGGACGTGCGTGAATACACAGCAATATAGGGGACGTTATGAGATGTGCAGGAAGTAGCAGCGATATTAGGGAAGATATAAGAGGTGCATAAAAACACAGCGATATAGGAGAAGTTATGAGAAATGCGTGAAAACACAGCGATATAGAGGGAGGTATGAGAGGTGCACAAAAACACAGCGATACAGGGGAAGGTATGGGAGGTGCTCGAAAACACGGCGATTTAGGGGAAGCTATGAGAGGTGCACGAAAACACGGCAATATAGGGGACGGTATGAGAGGTGCGCAAGGCAAGGCGATATAGGGGATGCTATGGGAGGTGCATGAATACACAGCGATATACGGGACGTTATGAGATGTGCATGAAAACGCAACGATATTAGGGAAAGTATGAGAGGTTCACAAAAACACAGCGACATAGGAGAATGAATGGGAAGTGTGCGAAAACAGGGCGATATAGGCGAAGATATGAGAAATGCGCGAAGGCACAGCAATATGTGGGAGGCTATGGGAGGTGCGCGACTACACAGTGATATAGGGGACGTTATGAGATGTGCATAAAAACACAGCGATATGGGGGAAGTTATGAGAGGTGCGCAAAAATGCAGCAATATTGGAGAAGTTATGAGAGGTGCGTGAAAACACAGCGATATAGGGGAAGGTATGAGAGGTGTGTGAATACAGGGCGATATAGGGGAAGGTATGAGAGGTGTGCAAGAACACGGCAATTTAGGGAAAATTGTAAAAGTGCGCGAGAACATGGCAATACAGGAGAATGTATCAGAGGTGCGAGAAAACAGCGAAATAGGGGAAGTAATGATAGGAGCAAAAACATAGCGATACAGGTGAAGACATGCGAGGTGCGCGAAAACACGACGATATAGGGGAAGCTATGAGAGGTGAGCAATAACACAGCGATCAAGGGGAAGGTATGAGAGGTCCGCGAATGCACAGTGATATAGGGGATGCTATGGGAGGTGCGCGAATGCACAGCGATATAGGGGACATTATGAGATGTGCATGAAAACACGGCAATATAGGGAGGGGTATGAGATGTGCGCAAAAGTAATGCGATATAGGGGAAGGTATGAGAGGTGCACGAACACACAGCGATATAGGGGAAGGTATGGGAGGTGCGCAAGGCACAGCGATATAGGGGATGCTATAGGAGGTGCGTGAATACACAGCAATATAGGGGACGTTATGAGATGTGCAGGAAGTATCAGCGATATTAGGGAAGATATAAGAGGTGCACAAAAACACAGCGATATAGGAGAAGTTATGAGAAATGCGTGATAACACAGCGATATAGAGGGAGGTATGAGAGGTGCACAAAAACACAGCGATACAGGGGAAGGTATGGGAGGTGCTCGAAAACACGGTGATTTAGGGGAAGCTATGAGAGGTGCGCGAAAACACGGCAATATAGGGGACGGTATGAGAGGTGCGCAAGGCAAGGCGATATAGGGGATGCTATGGGAGGTGCATGAATACACAGCGATATACGGGACGTTATGAGATGTGCATGAAAACGCAGCGATATTAGGGAAAGTATGAGAGGTGCGCAAAAATGCAGCAATATTGGAGAAGTTATGAGAGGTGCGTGAAAACACAGCGATATAGGGGAAGGTATGAGAGGTGTGTGAAAACAGGGCGATATAGAGGAAGGTATGAGAGGTGTGCGAGAACACGGCAATTTAGGGAAAATTGTAAGAGTGCGCGAAAACATGGCAATACAGGAGAATGTATCAGAGGTGCGAGAAAACACAGCGATATAGGGGAAGTAATGATAGGAGCAAAAACAGCGATACAGGTGAAGACATGCGAGGTGCGCGAAAACACGACGATATAGGGGAAGCTATGAGAGGTGAGCAATAACACAGCGATCAAGGGGAAGGTATGAGAGGTGCGCGAATGCACAGTGATATAGGGGATGCTATGGGAGGTGCGCGAATGCACAGCGATATAGGGGACATTATGAGATGTGCATGAAAACACGGCAATATAGGGGAAGGTATGAGATGTACGCAAAAGTACAGCAATATAGGAGAAGTTATGAGAGGGGCGTGAAAAGACAGCGATATAGTGGAAGGTATGAGAGGTGCGCAAAAACAGAGCGATATAGTGGAAGGTATGAGAGGTGCGCGAAAACACCGTGATATAGGGGAAGACATGAGAGGTGCGCAAAAACAGGGCAATATAGTGGAAGCTATTGGACATGCCCGAAAACACGGCGATACAGGGGAATGTATCAGAGGTGCGAGAAAACACAGCGATATAGGGGACGCTATGGGACGTGCGCAAAAAAACACTGATATAGGGGAAGGTATGAGAGGTGTGCGAGAACACGGCAATATAGGGGAAATTATAAGAGGTGCGAGAAAACATGTCAATACAGGGGAATGTATCAGAGGTGGGAGAAAACACAGCGATATAGGGGAAGTAATGATAGGAGCAAAAACATAGCGATATAAGTGAAGACATGCGAGGTGCGTGAAAACACGGCGATATAGGTGAAGGTATGAGAGGTGAGCAATAACACAGCAATCAAGGTGAAGCTATGGGCTGTGAGCGAAAACAACGATGTAGACAAAGCTATGGGAGGTGCACGAAAACACAGCGAAATCGGGGAAGGTATGGGAGGTGCGCGAAAACAGGGCGATATAGGGGAAGGTATGAGAGGTGCACGAAAACACAGCAAAATACGGGAAGGTATGGGAGATGCGCGAAAACAGGGCGATATAGGGGACGTTATGAGATGTGCATGAAAACACATCGTTATAAGGGAAGGTATGAGAGCTGCACGAAAACACAGCGATATAGGGGAAGGTATAATAGGTGCGCGAAAACAGGGCGATATATTGGAAGGTATGAGAGGTGCCCAAAAATACAGCGATATAGGGGACGCTTTGGGACGAGCGTGAAAGCACAGTGATATAGGGGAAGTAATGAGAGGAGCGAAAACATAGCGATCTCAGCAAAGCTATGGGAGGTGCGCGAAAACTCAGCGATAAAGGGGACGGTACGAGATGTGAATGTATACACGGCGATATTGGGGAAGCCATGAGAGGTGCATGAAAACACAGCGAAAAAGGGGAAGATATGAGAGGTGTGCAAAAACACAGCGATATAGGTGAAGTTATGAGAGGTGGGTGACAACACAGCGATATAGTGGAAGGAATGAGAGGTGCACGAAAACACAGCGATATCGGGGAAGGTATGGGAAGTGAGCGAAAACGGCGATATAGGGGAAAGTATGAGAGGTACGCGAAGGCACAGTTATATAGGGATGCTATGGGAGGTGCACGAATACACAGCGATATAGGGGACGTTAGGAGATGTGCATGAAAACACGGCAATATAGGGAAAGGTATGAGAGGTGCGAAAAAATACAGCGTTATAGCAGAATTTATGAGAGGTGCGTGAAAACACAGCAATATAGGGCAAGATATGAGAGGTGCACTAAAACACAGCAATATAGGGGGAAGTATGGGAGGTGCGCGAAAACAGGGCGATATAGGGGATGGTATGAGAGGTGCGCGAAAACAGGGCAATATAGTGAAAGGTATGGGATGTGCGCGAAAACAGCGCGATATAGGGGAATGAATGAGAGGTGCCCGAAAACACAGCGATATAGGGGACGCTATGGGACGTGCACCAAAACACGGCGATATAGGGGAAATTATGAGAGGTGCGCAAAAACACGGAGATACAGGGGAATGTATCAGAGGTGCGAGAAAGCACAGCGATATAGGGGACGTTATGAGATGTGCATGAAAACACAGCGATATAGGTGAAGACATGAGAGGTGCACGAAAAAGCAGCGATATAGGGGAATGTATAGGAGGTGCGCAAAAACAGGGCGATATAGGCGAAGATATGAGAGGTACACGAAGGCACAGCGACATAAGGGATGCTATGGGATGTGCGCGAAAACACAGTGATATAGGGGACGGAATGAGATGTGTATGAATACACGGCGATATAGAGGAAGCTATGAGAGGTGCGGGAAAACACGGCAATGTGGGAGAATGTATCAGAGGTGCGAGAAAACACAGCGATACAGGGGAAATAATGAGAGGAGCGAAAACATAGCGATCTAGGTGAAGACATGAGAGGTGCGTGAAAACATGACGATATAGGGGAAGCTATGAGAGGTGAGCAAAAACACGGCAATATAGGGGAAGCTGTGAGAGGTGTGCAATAACACAGCGATAAATTTGAATCTATGGGATGTGTGCGAAAAGACACCGATATAGGGGAAGGTATAGGAGGTGCGCAAGGCACAGCGATATAGGGGATGCTATGGGAGGTGCGATATAGGGGACGTGATGAGATGTGCATGAAAACGCAGCGATATTAGGGAAAATATAAGAGGTGCACAAAAACACAGCGATATAGGAGAAGTTTTGAGCGGTGTGTGAAAACACAGCGATATTGGGGAAGGTATGAGAGGTGCGCGAAAACAGGGCGATACAGGGGAAGGTATGAGATGTGTATAAAAACACGGCAATATAGGGGAAGTTATGAGAGGTGCGCAAAAATACAGCAATACAGGAGAAGTTATGAGAGGTGAGTGAAACTACAGCGATATAGGGGGAGGTATGAAAGGTGCACGAAAACACAGCGATATAGGGGAAGCTATGGGAGGTGCTCGAAAACAGGGCGATATACGGGAAGGTATGAGAGGAGTGCGAAGACACAGCAATATAGGGGATGCTATGGGAGGTGCGCAAAAACACAGTGATATAGGGGAAGACATGAGAGGTGCGTGAAAGCAGGGCAATATAGTGGAAGCTATGAGAGGTGAGCAAAAACACGGCGATATAGGGGAAGCTATGAGAGGTGATAAAGGTGAATCTATGGGATGTGCGCGAAAACACAGCGATATAGGGGAAGGTATGAGAGGTGCACAAGACACAGCGATATAGGGGATGCTATCGGAGGTGCGTGAATACACAGCGATATACGGGTCGTTATGAGATGTGCATGAAAACGCAGCGATATTAGGGAAGGTATGAGAGGTTCACAAAAACATAGCGACATAGGAGAATGAATGGGAAGTGTGCGAAAACAGGGCGATATAGGCGAAGGTATGAGAAGTGCGCGAAGGCACAGCAATATGTGGGAGGCTATGGGAGGTGCGTGACTACACAGTGATACAGGGGACGTTATGAGATGTGCATAAAAACACAGCAATATGGGGGAAGTTATGAGAGGTGCGCAAATATGCAGCAATATAGGAGAAGTTATGAGAGGTGCGTGAAAACACAGCGATATAGGGGAAGGTATGAGAGGTGCACGAAAACAGAGCGATATAGGAGAAGGAATGGGAGGTGTGCGAAAACAGGGCGATATAGGGGAAGGTATGAGAGGTGCGCGAAAACACCATGATATAGGGGAAGACATGAGAGTTACGCAGAAATAGGGCAATATAGTGGAAGCTATGGGATGTGCGCGAAAACACGGCGAAACAGGGGAATGTATCAGAGGTGCGAGAAAACACAGCGATATAGGCGACGCTATGGGACGTGCGCAAAAAAACAGCGATATAGGTGAAGACGTGAGGTGCGCGAAAACACGGCGATATAGGGGAAGCTATGAGAGGTGAGCAATAACACAGCGATCAAGGTGAAGCTATGGGATGTGCGTGAAAACAGCAATGTAGGCGAAGCTATGGGAGGTGCACGAAAACACAGCGATATCGGGGAAGGTATGGGAGGTGCGCGAAAACAGGGCGATATAGGGGAAGGTATGAGAGGTGGGCGAAGGCACAGTGATATAGGGGATGCTACGGGAGGTGCGCGAATGCACAGCGATATAGGGAACGTTATGAGATGTGCATGAAAACACGACAATATAGGGAGGGGTATGAGATGTGCGCAAAAGTAATGCGATATAGGGGAAGGTATGAGAGGTGCACGAACACACAGCGATATAGGGGAAGGTATGGGAGGTGCGCGAAAACACAGCGATATAGGGGAAGGTATGGAAGGTGCTCAAAAACAGGGCGATATAGGGGAAGGTATGAGAGGTATGCGAAGACACAGCAATATAGGGGATGCTATGGGATGTGCGCGAAAACACAGTGATATAGGGGAAGACATGAGAGGTGCGTGAAAGCAGGACAATATATTGGAAGCTATGAGAGGTGAGCAAAAACACGGCGATATAGGGGAAGCTATGAGAGGTGAGCAATAACATAGCGATAAAGGTGAATCTATGGGATGTGTGCAAAAATACAGCGATCTTGGGGAAGGTATGAGAGGTGCACAAGGCACAGCGATATGGGGGATTCCATGGGAGGTGCGCGAATACACAGCGATATGGGGATGTTATGAGATGTGCATAAAAACACAGCGATATGGGTGAAGTTAGGAGAGGTGCGCAAAAATGCAGCAATATAGGAGAAGTTATGAGAAGTGCGTGAAAAGACAGCGATATAGGGGAAGGTATGAGAGGTGTGCAAAAACAGAGCGATATAGTGGAAGGTATGAGAGGTGCACGAAAACACCGTGATATAGGGGAAGACATGAGAGGTGCGCAAATACAGGGCAATATAGTGGAAGCTATGGGACGTGCCCGAAAACACGGCGATACAGGGGAATGTATCAGAGGTGCAAGAAAACACAGCGATATAGGGGACGCTATGGGACGTGCGCAAAAAAACAGTGATATAGGGGAAGGTATGAGAGGTGTGCGAGAACACGGCGATATAGGGGAAATTGTAAGAGGTGCGAGAAAACATGTCAATACAGGGGAATGTATCAGAGGTGCGAGAAAACACAGCGATATAGGGGAAGTAATGATAGGAGCAAAAACATAGCGATATAGGTGAAGACATGCGAGGTGCGTGAAAACACGGCGATATAGGGGAAGCTATGAGAGGTGAGCAATAACAGCAATCAAGGTGAAGCTATGGGCTGTGCGCGAAAACAGCGATGTAGACAAAGCTATGGGAGGTGCACGAAAACACAGCGAAATCGGGGAAGGTATGGGAGGTGCGCGAAAACAGGGCGATATAGGGGAAGGTATGAGAGGTGCACGAAAACACAGCAATATACGGGAAGGTATGGGAGATGCGCGAAAACAGGGCGATATAGGGGACGTTATGAGAAGTGCATGAAAACACATCAATATAGGGGAAGTTATGAGATGTGCGCAAAATACAGCGATATAAGGGAAGGTATGAGAGCTGCACGAAAACACAGCGATATAGGGGAAGGTATAAGAGGTGCGCGAAAACAGGGCGATATATTGGAAGGTATGAGAGGTGCCCAAAAACACAGCGATATAGGGGACGCTATGGGACGAGCGTGAAAGCACAGTGATATAGGGGAAGTAATGAGAGGAGCGAAAACATAGCGATCTCAGCAAAGCTATGGGAGGTGTGCGAAATCTCAGCGATAAAGGGGACGGTACGAGATGTGAATGTATACACGGCGATATTGGGGAAGCCATGAGAGGTGCGTGAAAACACAGCGATATAGGGGAAGGTATGAGAGGTGTGCAAAAACACAGCGATATAGGTGAAGTTATGAGAGGTGGGTGACAACACAGCGATATAGTGGAAGGAATGAGAGGTGCACGAAAACACAGCGATATCGGGGAAGCTATGGGAGGTGAGCGAAAATAGGGCGATATAGGGGAAAGTATGAGAGGTACGCGAAGGCACAGTTATATAGGGGTGCTATGGGAGGTGCACGAATACACAGCGATATAGGGGACGTTAGGAGATGTGCATGAAAACACGGCAATATAGGGGAAGGTATGAGAGGTGCGAAAAAAATACAGCGTTATAGCAGAATTTATGAGAGGTGCGTGAAAACACAGCAATATAGGGCAAGATATGAGAGCTGCCCGAAAACACAGCGATATAGGGGAAAGTATGAGAGGTGCGTGAAAAGTTGGCGGTACAAGGGAATGCATCAGGGTTGCCAGAAAAAACAGCGATGTAGGGGAAGACATGAGAGGTGCGAGAAAACAGGGCAATATACTGGAAGCTATGGGATGTGCGCGAAAGCAGGGCGATATAGTGGAAGGTATGAGAGGTGTGCGAAAACACAGTGATATAGGGGAAGGTATGAGAGGTGCGCGAAATCACGGCGATATGGGAGAATGTATCAGAGGTGCGAGAAAAGACAGCGATATAGGGGAAGTAATGAGAGGAGCAAAAACATAGCGATCTAGGTGAAGACCTCAGAGGTGCGCGAAAACACGGTGATATAGGGGAAGCTATGAGAGGTGAGCAAAAACACGGCGATATAGGAGAAGCTATGAGAGGCGAGCAATAACACAGCGATATCGGAGAAGGAATGGGAGGTCCGTGAAAATAGGGCGATATTGGGGCAGGTATGAGAGGTGCGAGAAGGCACAGCGATATAGGGGATGCTATGGGAGGTGCGCGACGACACAGCGATATAGGGGACTTTATGAGATGTGCATCAAAACACAGTGATATAGGGGAAGTTACGAGAGGGGAGCAAAAATACAGCAATATAGGAGAAATTATGAGAGGTGTGTGAAAACACAGCGATATAGGGGGAGGTATGAGAGGTGCACGAAAACACAGCGATATAGGGGAAGGTATGAGAGGTGTGCGAAGGCACAGCAAAATAGGGGATGTTATGGGAGGTACGTGAAAACACAGTGATACAGGGGAAGACATGAGAGGTGTACGAAAACACAGCGATATAAGGGACGCTATTGGACGTGCACGAAAACAGAGTGATATAGGGGAAGATATGAGAGCTGTGCGAGAACACGGCAATATAGAGGAAATTATGAGAGGTGCGCGAAAACACGGCGATACAGGGGAATGTATCAGAGGTGCGAGAACACAGAGCGATATAGGGGACGTAATGAGAGGAGCGGAAACACAGCAATATAGGTGAAGACATGAGAGGTGCGTGAAAACACAGTGATATAGGGGGAGGTATGAAAGGTGCACGAAAACACAGCGATATAGGGGAAGGTATGGGAGGTGCTCGAAAACAGGGCGACATAGGGGAAGGTATGAGAGGAGTGCGAAGACAAAGCAATGTACGGGATGCTGTGGGAGGTGCGCAAAAACCCAGTGATATAGGGGAAGACAAGAGAGGTGCGTGAAAGCAGGGCAATATAGTGGAAGATATGAGAGGTGAGCAAAAACACAGTGATAAAAGTGATTCTTTCTATGGAATGTGCACAAAAAGACAGCGATATAGGGGAAGGTATGAGAGGTGCAGAAAAACACAGCGATATAGGAGAATGAATGGGAGGTGCGCGAAAACAAGGCGATATAGGGGAAGTTATGAGAGGTGCGCGAAGGCACAGCGACATAGGGGATGCTATGGGAGGTGCGCGAATTCACAGCGATATAGGGGACGTTAGGAGATGTGCATGAAAACACGGCAATATAGGGGAAGGTATGAGATGTGCGAAAAAATATAGAAATATAGGAGAACTTATGAGAGGTGCGTGAAAACACAACGAAATGGGGGAGGTATGAGACGTGCACGAAATCACAGCAAAATAGGGGAAGGTATGGGAGGTGCTCGAAAATAGGGCGATATAGTGCAATGTATGAGAGGTGCGCGAAAACTTGACGTTACAGTGGAATACATCAGAGGTACGAGAAAACACAACGATGTAGGGGAAGTCATGAGAGGTGTGCGAAAACATGGCAATATAGTGGAAGCTATGGGATGTGCGCGAAAACAGGGCGATATAGGGGAAGGTATGTGAGGTGCGCGAAAACAGCGATATAGGGGATGTTTTGGGACGTGCGCGAAAATACAGCGATATAGGGGAAGGTATGAGAGGTGTGCGAGAAGACGGCGATATAGGGGAAATTATGAGATGTGCGCGAAAACACGGCGATAAGGGAGAATGTATCAGAGGTGCGAGAAAACAGCGATATCGGGGAAGTAATGAGAGGAGCAAAAACATAGTGATCTAGGTGAAGACATGGGAGTTGTGTGAAAACACGGCGATATAGGGGAAGCTATGAGAGGTGAGCAAAAACACGGTGATATAGGCGAAGCTATGAGAGGTGAGCAATAACACAGCGATAAAGGTGAACCTATGGGATGTGCGCGAAAAGACAGCGATATATGGAAAGGTATGAGAGGTGCGCAAGGCACAGCGATATAGGGGATGCTATGGGAGGTGCGTGAATACACAGCGATATAGGGGACGTTATGAGATGTGCATGAAAACGCAGCGATATTAGGGAAGGTATGAGAGGTGCACAAAAACACAGCAATATAGGAGAAGTTATGAGAGATGCGTGAAAACACAGCAATATAGCGGGAGATATAAGAGGTGTACGAAAACACGGCGAAATAGGGGAAGCTATGAGAGGTGAGCAATAAGACAGCGATAAAGTTGAAGCTATGGGATGTGCGCAAAAAGACAGCGATATAGAGGAAGTTATGAGAGGTACGCGAAAACACAGCGATGTAGGCGAAACCATGGGAGGTACGCAAAACAGGGCGATATAGGGGACGGTATGAGAGGTGCGCGAAGGCACAGCGGTATAGGGGATGCTATGGGAGGTGCGTGAATACACAGCGATATGGGGACGTTATGAGATGTGCATGAAAACACTGCGATATTGGGGAAGCCATGAGAGGTGAAGCGAAAACACAGCGATATAGGGGAAGGTATGGGAGGTGTGCGAAAACAGGGCGATATAGGGGAAGGTATGAGAGGTGCGCAAAGGAACAGCGATATAGGGGTAGGTATGAGAGGTTTTCGAAGGCACAGCAATGTAGGGGATTCTATGGGAGGTGCGTGGAAACACAACGATATAAGGGACGCTATTGGACGTGCGCGAAAACACAGTGGTATATGGGAAGATATGAGAGGTGCGCGAAAACACGGTGATATAGGGGAAGCTATGAGAGGTGAGCAAAAACACGGCGATATAGGAGAAGCTATGAGAGGCGAGCAATAACACAGCGATATCGGAGAAGGAATGGGAGGTCCGTGAAAATAGGGCGATATTGGGGCAGGTATGAGAGGTGCGAGAAGGCACAGCGATATAGGGGATGCTATGGGAGGTGCGCGACGACACAGCGATATAGGGGACTTTATGAGATGTGCATCAAAACACAGTGATATAGGGGAAGTTACGAGAGGGGAGCAAAAATACAGCAATATAGGAGAAATTATGAGAGGTGTGTGAAAACACAGCGATATAGGGGGAGGTATGAGAGGTGCACGAAAACACAGCGATATAGGGGAAGGTATGAGAGGTGTGCGAAGGCACAGCAATATAGGTGTTGCTATGGGAGGTACGTGAAAACACAGTGATACAGGGGAAGACATGAGAGGTGTACGAAAACACAGCGATATAAGGGACGCTATTGGACGTGCGCGAAAACAGAGTGATATAGGGGAAGATATGAGAGCTGTGCGAGAACACGGCAATATAGAGGAAATCATGAGAGGTGCGCGAAAACACGGCGATACAGGGGAATGTATCAGAGGTGCGAGAACACAGAGCGATATAGGGGACGTAATGAGAGGAGCGGAAACACAGCAATATAGGTGAAGACATGAGAGGTGCGTGAAAACACAGTGATATAGGGGGAGGTATGAAAGGTGCACGAAAACACAGCGATATAGGGGAAGGTATGGGAGGTGCTCGAAAACAGGGCGACATAGGGGAAGGTATGAGAGGAGTGCGAAGACAAAGCAATGTACGGGATGCTATGGGAGGTGCGCGAAAACCCAGTGATATAGGGGAAGACAAGAGAGGTGCGTGAAAGCAGGGCAATATAGTGGAAGATATGAGAGGTGAGCAAAAACACAGTGATAAAAGTGATTCTATGGGATGTGCACAAAAAGACAGCGATATAGGGGAAGGTATGAGAGGTGCAGAAAAACACAGCGATATAGGAGAATGAATGGGAGGTGCGCGAAAACAGGGCGATATAGGGGAAGGTATGAGAGGTGCGTGAAGGCACAGCGATATAGGGGATCCTATGGGAGGTGCGCGAATACACAGCGATATAGGGGACGTTAGGAGATGTGCATGAAAACACGGCAATATAGGGGAAGGTATGAGATGTGCGAAAAAATATAGAAATATAGGAGAACTTATGAGAGGTGCGTGAAAACACAACGAAATGGGGGAGGTATGAGACGTGCACGAAATCACAGCAAAATAGGGGAAGGTATGGGAGGTGCTCGAAAACAGGGCGATATAGTGCAATGTATGAGAGGTGCGCGAAAACTTGACGTTACAGTGGAATACATCAGAGGTACGAGAAAACACAACGATGTAGGGGAAGTCATGAGAGGTGTGCGAAAACAGGGCAATATAGTGGAAGCTATGGGATGTGCGCGAAAACGGGGCGATATAGGGGAAGGTATGAGAGGTGCGCGAAAACAGCGATATAGGGGATGTTTTGGGACGTGCGCGAAAATACAGCGATATAGGGGAAGGTATGAGAGGTGTGCGAGAAGACGGCGATATAGGGGAAATTATGAGATGTGCCCGAAAACACGGCGATAAGGGAGATTGTATCAGAGGTGCGAGAAAACAGCGATATCGGGGAAGTAATGAGAGGAGCAAAAACATAGTGATCTAGGTGAAGACATGGGAGGTGTGTGAAAACACGGCGATATAGGGGAAGCTATGAGAGGTGAGCAAAAACACGGTGATATAGGCGAAGCTATGAGAGGTGAGCAATAACACAGCGATAAAGGTGAACCTATGGGATGTGCGCGAAAAGACAGCGATATATGGAAAGGTATGAGAGGTGCGCAAGGCACAGCGATATAGGGGATGCTATGGGAGGTGCGTGAATACACAGCGATATAGGGGACGTTATGAGATGTGCATGAAAACGCAGCAATATTACGGAAGGTGTGAGAGGTGCACAAAAACACAGCAATATAGGAGAAGTTATGAGAGATGCGTGAAAACACAGCAATATAGCGGGAGATATAAGAGGTGTACGAAAACACGGCGAAATAGGGGAAGCTATGAGAGGTGAGCAATAAGACAGCGATAAAGTTGAAGCTATGGGATGTGCGCAAAAAGACAGCGATATAGAGGAAGTTATGAGAGGTACGCGAAAACACAGCGATGTAGGCGAAACCATGGGAGGTACGCGAAACAGGGCGATATAGGGGACGGTATGAGAGGGGCGCGAAGGCACAGCGGTATAGGGGATGCTATGGGAGGTGCATGAATACACAGCGATATGGGTACGTTATGAGATGTGCATGAAAACACTGCGATATTGGGGAAGCCATGAGAGGTGAAGCGAAAACAGGGCGATATAGGGGAAGGTATGAGAGGTGCGCAAAGGAACAGCGATATAGGGGAAGGTATGAGAGGTGTGCGAAGGCACAGCAATGTAGGGGATTCTATGGGAGGTGCGTGAAAACACAGCGATATAAGGGACGCTATTGGACGTGCGCGAAAACACAGTGGTATATGGGAAGATATGAGAGGTGTGCGAGAACACGGCGATATAGGGGAAATTATGAGAGGTGTACGAAAACACGGTGATACAGGGGAATGTATCAGAAGTGCGAGAACTCAGAGCGATATAGGGGAAGTAATGAGAGGAGCGGAAAAACCGATATAGGTGAAGACATGAGAGGTGCGCGAAAACACGGCGAAATAGGGGAAACTATGAGAGGTGACCAATAACACAGCGATAAAGGTGAAGCTATGGGATGTGCGCGAAAAGACAGCGATATAGAGGAAGCTATGAGAGCTGCGCGAAAACACAGCTATGTAGGCGAAGCCATGGGAAACAGGGCAATATAGGGACGCTATGAGAGGTGCGCGAAGGCACAGCGGTATAGGGGATGCTATGGGAGGTGCGTGAATACACAGCAATCTAAGGGACGTTATGAGATGTGCATGAAAACACGGACAAATTGGGAAAGCCATGAGAGGTGTGCGAAAAGACAGCGATATAGGGGAAGGTATTGGAGGTGTGCGAAAACAGGGCGATATAGGGGAAGGTATGAGAGGTGCGCAAAGGAACAGCGATATAGTGCAAGCTATGGTATGTGTTCGAAAACACGGCGATACAGGGGAATGTATCAGAGGTGCGAGAAAACACAGCGATATAGGGGACGCTATGGGACGTGCGCGAAAACACAGTGATATAGGGGAAGGTATGAGAGGTGTGCGAGAACACGGCGAAATAGGGGAAACTATGAGAGGTGACCAATAACACAGCGATAAATGTGAAGCTATGGGATGTGCGCGAAAAGACAGCGATATAGAGGAAGCTATGAGAGGTGCGCGAAAACCCAGTGATATAGGGGAAGACAAGAGAGGTGCGTGAAAGCAGGGCAATATAGTGGAAGATATGAGAGGTGAGCAAAAACACAGTGATAAAAGTGATTCTTTCTATGGGATGTGCACAAAAAGACAGCGATATAGGGGAAGGTATGAGAGGTGCAGAAAAACACAGCGATATAGGAGAATGAATGGGAGGTGCGCGAAAACAGGGCGATTTCGGGGAAGGTATGAGAGGTGCGCGAAGGCACAGCGACATAGGGGATGCTATGGGAGGTGCGCGAATACACAGCGATATAGGGGACGTTAGGAGATGTGCATGAAAACACGGCAATATAGGGGAAGGTATGACATGTGCGAAAAAATATAGAAATATAGGAGAACTTATGAGAGGTGCGTGAAAACACAATGAAATGGGGGAGGTATGAGACGTGCACGAAATCACAGCAAAATAGGGGAAGGTATGGGAGGTGAGCAATAAGACAGCGATAAAGGTGAACCTATGGGATGTGCGCGAAAAGACAGCGATATATGGAAAGGTATGAGAGGTGCGCAAGGCACAGCGATATAGGGGATGCTATGGGAGGTGCGTGAATACACAGCGATATAGGGGACGTTATGAGATGTGCATGAAAACGCAGCGATATTAGGGAAGGTATGAGAAGTGCACAAAAACACAGCAATATAGGAGAAGTTATGAGAGATGCGTGAAAACACAGCAATATAGCGGGAGATATAAGAGGTGTACGAAAACACGGCGAAATAGGGGAAGCTATGAGAGGTGAGCAATAAGACAGCGATAAAGTTGAAGCTATGGGATGTGCGCAAAAAGACAGCGATATAGAGGAAGTTATGAGAGGTACGCGAAAACACAGCGATGTAGGCGAAACCATGGGAGGTACGCAAAACAGGGCGATATAGGGGACGGTATGAGAGGTGCGCGAAGGCACAGCGGTATAGGGGATGCTATGGGGGGTGCGTGAATACTCAGCGATATGGGGACGTTATGAGATGTGCATGAAAACACTGCGATATTGGGGAAGCCATGAGAGGTGAAGCGAAAACACAGCGATATAGGGGAAGGTATGAGAGGTGCGCAAAGGAACAGCGATATAGGGGTAGGTATGAGAGGTTTTCGAAGGCACAGCAATGTAGGGGATTCTATGGGAGGTGCGTGAAAACACAGCGATATAAGGGACGCTATTGGACGTGCGCGAAAACACAGTGGTATATGGGAAGATATGAGAGGTGCGCGAAAACACGGTGATATAGGGGAAGCTATGAGAGGTGAGCAAAAACACGGCGATATAGGAGAAGCTATGAGAGGCGAGCAATAACACAGCGATATCGGAGAAGGAATGGGAGGTCCGTGAAAATAGGGCGATATTGGGGCAGGTATGAGAGGTGCGAGAAGGCACAGCGATATAGGGGATGCTATGGGAGGTGCGCGACGACACAGCGATATAGGGGACTTTATGAGATGTGCATCAAAACACAGTGATATAGGGGAAGTTACGAGAGGGGAGCAAAAATACAGCAATATAGGAGAAATTATGAGAGGTGTGTGAAAACACAGCGATATAGGGGGAGGTATGAGAGGTGCACGAAAACACAGTGATATAGGGGAAGGTATGAGAGGTGTGCGAAGGCACAGCAAAATAGGGAATGTTATGGGAGGTACGTGAAAACACAGTGATACAGGGGAAGACATGAGAGGTGTACGAAAACACAGCGATATAAGGGACGCTATTGGACGTGCGCGAAAACAGAGTGATATAGGGGAAGATATGAGAGCTGTGCGAGAACACGGCAATATAGAGGAAATCATGAGAGGTGCGCGAAAACACGGCGATACAGGGGAATGTATCAGAGGTGCGAGAACACAGAGCGATATAGGGGACGTAATGAGAGGAGCGGAAACACAGCAATATAGGTGAAGACATGAGAGGTGCGTGAAAACACAGTGATATAGGGGGAGGTATGAAAGGTGCACGAAAACACAGCGATATAGGGGAAGGTATGGGAGGTGCTCGAAAACAGGGCGACATAGGGGAAGGTATGAGAGGAGTGCGAAGACAAAGCAATGTACGGGATGCTATGGGAGGTGCGCGAAAACCCAGTGATATAGGGGAAGACAAGAGAGGTGCGTGAAAGCAGGGCAATATAGTGGAAGATATGAGAGGTGAGCAAAAACACAGTGATAAAAGTGATTCTATGGGATGTGCACAAAAAGACAGCGATATAGGGGAAGGTATGAGAGGTGCAGAAAAACACAGCGATATAGGAGAATGAATGGGAGGTGCGCGAAAACAGGGCGATAAAGGGGAAGGTATGAGAGGTGTGTGAAGGCATAGCGATATAGGGGATCCTATGGGAGGTGCGCGAATACACAGCGATATAGGGGACGTTAGGAGATGTGCATGAAAACACGGCAATATAGGGGAAGGTATGAGATGTGCGAAAAAATATAGAAATATAGGAGAACTTATGAGAGGTGCGTGAAAACACAACGAAATGGGGGAGGTATGAGACGTGCACGAAATCACAGCAAAATAGGGGAAGGTATGGGAGGTGCTCGAAAACAGGGCGATATAGTGCAATGTATGAGAGGTGCGCGAAAACTTGACGTTACAGTGGAATACATCAGAGGTACGAGAAAACACAACGATGTAGGGGAAGTCATGAGAGGTGTGCGAAAACAGGGCAATATAGTGGAAGCTATGGGATGTGCGCGAAAACAGGGCGATATAGGGGAAGGTATGAGAGCTGCGCGAAAACAGCGATATAGGGGATGTTTTGGGACGTGCGCGAAAATGCAGCGATATAGGGGAAGGTATGAGAGGTACGCGAGAAGACGGCGATATAGGCGAAACCATGGGAGGTACGCGAAACAGGGCGATATAGGGGACGGTATGAGAGGTGCGCGAAGGCACAGCGGTATAGGGGATGCTATGGGAGGTGCATGAATACACAGCGATATGGGGACGTTATGAGATGTGCATGAAAACACTGCGATATTGGGGAAGCCATGAGAGGTGAAGCGAAAACAGGGCGATATAGGGGAAGGTATGAGAGGTGCGCAAAGGAACAGCGATATAGGGGTAGGTATGAGAGGTGTGCGAAGGCACAGCAATGTAGGGGATTCTATGGGAGGTGCGTGAAAACACAGCGATATAAGGGACGCTATTGGACGTGCGTGAAAACACAGTGGTATATGGGAAGATATGAGAGGTGTGCGAGAAAAAGGCGATATAGGGGAAATTATGAGAGGTGTACGAAAACACGGTGATACAGGGGAATGTATCAGAAGTGCGAGAACTCAGAGCGATATAGGGGAAGTAATGAGAGGAGCGGAAAAATCGATATAGGTGAAGACATGAGAGGTGCGCGAAAACACGGCGAAATAGGGGAAACTATGAGAGGTGACCAATAACACAGCGATAAAGGTGAAGCTATGGGATGTGCGCGAAAAGACAGCGATATAGAGGAAGCTATGAGAGCTGCGCGAAAACACAGCTATGTAGGCGAAGCCATGGGAAACAGGGCAATATAGGGACGCTATGAGAGGTGCGCGAAGGCACAGCGGTATAGGGGATGCTATGGGAGGTGCGTGAATACACAGCAATCTAAGGGACGTTATGAGATGTGCATGAAAACACGGCCAAATTGGGAAAGCCATGAGAGGTGTGCGAAAAGACAGCGATATAGGGGAAGGTATTGGAGGTGTGCGAAAACAGGGCGATATAGGGGAAGGTATGAGAGGTGCGCAAAGGAACAGCGATATAGTGCAAGCTATGGTATGTGTTCGAAAACACGGCGATACAGGAGAATGTATCAGAGGTGCGAGAAAACACAGCGATATAGGGGACGCTATGGGACGTGCGCGAAAACACAGAGATATAGGGGAAGGTATGAGAGGTGTGCGAGAACACGGCGATATATGGGAAATTATAAGAGGTGCGTGAAAACAAGGCGATGTAGGGGAATTAATGATAGGAGCGAAAACATAGTGATATAGGTGAAGACATGCGAGGTGCGCGAAAACACGGCGATATAGGGGTAGCTAAGAGAGGTGAGCAATAACACAGCGATAAAGGTGAAGCTATGGGATGTGCGCAAAAAGACAGCGATATAGGGGAATGTATGAGAGGTATGCGAAAACAGCAATGCAGGCGAAGCTATGGGTGGTGCGCGAAAACACAGCGATATAGGGGACGGTATGAGATGTTCATGAATACACGGCAATATTGGGGAAGCCATGAGAAGTGCGTGAAAACACAGCAATATAGGGGAAGGTATCAGAGGTGTGCAAAAACACAGTGATATAGGAGAAGTTATGAGAGGTGCGTAAAAACACAGCGATATAGGAGAAGTTATGAGAGGTGCGTGAAAACACAGCGATATAGGGGAAGGTATGAGAGGTGCAGAAAACACAGCAATATAGGGGAAGGTATGGGAAGTGCAGGAAAACAGGGCGATATAGGAGACGTTATGAGATGTGCATGAAAACACAGCAATATAGGGGAAGGTATGAGACATGGGCAAAAATACAGCGATATAGGAGAAGTTATGAGAGGTGCATGAAAACACAGCGATATAGGGAACGTATGAGAGGTGCACGAAAACATAGTGTTATAGGGGAAGATATGGGAGCTGCGCGAAAACAGGGTGATATAGGGGAAGGTATGAGAGGTGCCCGAAAACACAGCGATATAGGCGACACTATGGGACGTGCGCGAAAACACGGCGATATAGGGGAAAGTATGAGAGGTGCGCGAAAACTTGGCGGTACAAGGGAATGCATCAGGGTTGCGAGAAAAAACAGCGATGTAGGGGAAGGCATGAGAGGTGTGGAAGAACACAGCGATATAGGGGAAATCATGAGAGGTGCGAAGAAAACACGGCGATACAGGAGAATGTATCAGAGGTGCGAGAAAAGACAGCGATATAGGGGAAGTAATGAGAGGAGCGAAAACATAGCGATCTAGCTGAAGACCTGAGAGGTGCACGAAAACACGGTGATATAGGGGAAGCTATGAGAGGTGAGCAAAAACACGGCGATATTGGAGAAGCTATGAGAGGCGAGCAATAACACAGCGATAAAGGTGAATCTGTGGGATGTGCGCGAAAAGACAGCGATATAGGGGACGGTATGAGAGGTGCGCGAAGGCACAGCGGTATAGGGGATGCTATGGGAGGTGCACAAAAACACAGTAATATATGGGATGCTATGGGAGGTGCGCGAATACACAGTGATATAGGGGAAGACACGAGAGGTGCGTGAAAGCAGGGCAATATAGTGGACGTTATGAGAGGTGCGTGAAAACACTGCCATATAGGGGGAGGTATGAGAGGTGAGCAATAACAGCGATAAAGGTGAAGCTATGGGATGTGCGCGAAAAAACAGCGATATAGGGGAATGTATGAGAGGTGTGCGAAAACAGCAATGTAGGCGAAGTTATGGGAGGTGCGCGAAAACACAGCGATATAGGGGACGGTATGAGATGTGTATGAATACACGGCGATATTGGGGAAGCCCTGAGAGGTGCGCGAAAACACAGCGATATAGGGGAAGGTATGAGAGGTGCACGAAAACACTGCGATATCGGGGAAGCTATGGGAGGTGCGCGAAAAAAGAGCGATATAGGGGAAGGTATGAGAGGTGCGCAAGGCACAACGATATAGGGGATGTTATGGGAGGTGCGCGAATACACAGCGATATAGGGGACATTATGAGATGTGCATAAAAACACGGCGATATAGGGGATGTTATGAGAGGTGCGCAAAAGTACAGCAATATAGGAGAAGTTATGAGAGGTGCATGAAAACACAGCGATATAGGGGAAGGTATGGGAGGTGCTCGAAAACAGGGTGATATAGGGGAATGTATGAGAGGTGTGCGAAGGCACCGCAATGTAGGGGATGCTATGGGAGGTGTGTGAAAACACAGTGATACGGGGGAAGACATGAGAGGTGCGCGAAAACACAGCGATATAAGGGACGCTATTGGACGTGCGCGAAAACACAGTGATATAGGGGAAGATATGAGAGGTGCGCGAGAACACGGCGATATAGGTGAAGACTTGAGAGGTGCACAAAAACTCGGCGAAATAGGGAAGCTATGAGAGGTGAGCAATAACACAGCGATAAAGGTGAAGCTATGGGATGTGCACGTAAAGGCAACGATATAGGGGAAGCTATGAGAGGTGCGTGAAAATACAGCGATGTAGGCGAAGCCATTGGAGGTGCTCGAAAACAGGGCGATATAGGGAAAGGATTGGGAGGTGCGCAAAAGCAGGGCGATAAAGGGGAAGGTATGAGAGGTGGGCGAAGACACAGCGATATCGGGGTTGCTATGGGAGGTGCGCGAATACACAGCGATATAGTGGACGTTATGAGATGTGCATAAAAACACGGCGATATAGGGGAAGTTATGAGAGGTGCACAAAAATACAACGATATAGGAGAAGTTATGAGACGTTCGTGAAAACACAGCGATATAGGGGGAGGTATGGGAGGTGCTCGAAAACAGGGCGATATAGGGGAAGGTATGAGAGGTGCGCGAAGGCACAGCAATATAGGGGATGCTATGGGAGGTGCACAAAAACACAGTAATATATGGGATGCTGTGGGAGGTGCGCGAATACACAGTGATATAAGGGAAGACATGAGAGGTGCGTGAAAGCAGTGCAATCTAGTGGAAGTTATGAGAGGTGCGTGAAAACACTGCCATATAGGGGGAGGTATGAGAGGTGAGCAATAACAGCGATAAAGGTGAAGCTATGGGATGTGCGCGAAAAAACAGCGATATAGGGGAATGTATGAGAGGTGTGCGAAAACAGCAATGTAGGCGAAGCTATGGGAGGTGTGCGAAAACACAGCGATATAGGGGACGGTATGAGATGCGTATGAATACACGGCGATATTTGGGAAGGCCTGAGGGGTGCACGAAAACACAGCGATATAGGGGAAGGTATGAGTGGTGCACGAAAACACTGTGATATCGGGGAAGCTATGGGAGGTGCGAGAAAAAAGAGCGATATAGGGGAAGGTATGAGAGGTGCGCAAAGGCACAGTGATATAGTGTATGCTATGGGAGGTGCGCAAATACACAGCGATATAGGGGACGTTGTGAGATGTGCATGAAAACACGGCAATATAGGGGAAGGTATGAGATGTGCGTAAAAGTACAGCGATATAGGAGAAGTTATGAGAGGTGCGTGAAAACACAGCGACATAGGGGAAGGTATGAGAGGTGCACGAGAACACAGCGATATAGGGGAAGGTATGGAAAATGCGCGAAAACAGGGCGATATAGGGGACGTTATGAGATGTGCATGAAAACAGGGCAATATAGGGGAAGGTATGAGAGGTGCACGAGAACACAGCGATATAGGAGAAATTATGAGAGGTGCATGAAAACATAGCGATATAGGGAAGGTATGAGTGCTGCACGAAAACACAGCGATATAGGGGAAGGAATGGGAGGGGCGCGAATACAGGGCGATATAGAGGAAGGTATGAGAGGTGCGCGAGGGCACAGCGATACAGGGGATGCAATGGGAGGTGCACGAATACACAGCGATATAGGGGACATTGTGAGATGTGCATGAAAACGCAGCGATATTAGGGAAGGTATGAGAGGTACACAAAAACACAGCAATATAGGAGAAGTTATGAGAGGTGCGTGAAAACACAGCGATATAGAGGGAGGTATGGGAGGTGCTCGAAAACAGGGCGATAGAGGGGAAGGTATGAGAGGTGCGCGAAGGCACAGCAATATAGGGGATGCTATGGGAGGTGCACAAAAACACAGTAATATATGGGATGCTGTGGGAGGTGCGCGAATACACAGTGATATAAGGGAAGACATGAGAGGTGCGTGAAAGCAGTGCAATCTAGTGGAAGTTATGAGAGGTGCGTGAAAACACTGCCATATAGGGGGAGGTATGAGAGGTGAGCAATAACAGCGATAAAGGTGAAGCTATGGGATGTGCGCGAAAAAACAGCGATATAGGGGAATGTATGAGAGGTGTGCGAAAACAGCAATGTAGGCGAAGCTATGGGAGGTGCGCGAAAACACAGCGATATAGGGGACGGTATGAGATGCGTATGAATACACGGCGATATTGGGGAAGGCCTGAGGGGTGCACGAAAACACAGCGATATAGGGGAAGGTATGAGTGGTGCACGAAAACACTGTGATATCGGGGAAGCTATGGGAGGTGCGAGAATAAAGAGCGATATAGGGGAAGGTATGAGAGGTGCGCAAAGGCACAGTGATATAGTGTATGCTATGGGAGGTGCGCAAATACACAGCGATATAGGGGACGTTGTGAGATGTGCATGAAAACACGGCAATATAGGGGAAGGTATGAGATGTGCGCAAAAGTACAGCGATATAGGAGAAGTTATGAGAGGTGCGTGAAAACACAGCGACATAGGGGAAGGTATGAGAGGTGCACGAGAACACAGCGATATAGGGGAAGGTATGGAAGATGCGCGAAAACAGGGCGATATAGGGGACGTTATGAGATGTGCATGAAAACAGGGCAATATAGGGGAAGATATGAGAGGTGCACGAGAACACAGCGATATAGGAGAAATTATGAGAGGTGCATGAAAACACGGCAATATAGGGGAAGGTATGAGATGTGCGCAAAAGTACAGCGATATAGGAGAAGTTATGAGAGGTGCGTGAAAACAGCGACATAGGGGAAGGTATGAGAGGTGCACGAGAACACAGCGATATAGGGGAAGGTATGGAAGATGCGCGAAAACAGGGCGATATAGGGGACGTTATGAGATGTGCATGAAAACAGGGCAATATAGGGGAAGATATGAGAGGTGCACGAGAACACAGCGATATAGGAGAAATTATGAGAGGTGCATGAAAACACAGTGATATAGGGGAAGGTATGGGAGCTGCGCGAAAACAGGGTGATATAGGGGAAGGTATGAGAGGTGCCCGAAAACACAACGATATAGGCGACGCTATGGGACGTGTGCAAAAACACAGCGATATAGGGGAAGGTATGCGAGGTGTGCGAGACAACGGTGATATAATCATGAGAGGTGCGCGAAAACACAGCGATATAGGTGAAGTAATGAGAGAAGTGAAAACATAGCGATCTAGCTGAAGACATGAGAGGTGCGCGAAAAAACGTCGATAATGGAGAAGCTATGAGAGGTGAGCAAAAGCACGGCGATATAGGGGAAGCTATGAGAGGTGAGCAATAACACAGCGATAAAGGTGAATCTATGGGATGTGCGCGAAAAGACAACGATATAGGGGAAGGTATGAGAGGTGCGCAAGGCATAGCGATATAGGGGATGCTATGGGAAGTGCGTGAATACACAGCGATATAGGGGACGTTATGAGATATGCATGAAAACACGGCGATATTGGGGAAGTTATGAGAGGTGTGCAAAAAGACAGCGATATAGGGGAAGGTATGGGAGGTGTGCGGTACAGGGCGATATAGGGGAAGGTATGAGAGGTGCGCAAAGGAGCAGCAATATAGGGGATGCTATGGGAGATGTGCAAATACACAGCGATATAGGGGACGTTAAGAGATGTGCATGAAAACACAGCGATATTGGGGAAGCCATGAAAGGGGCGCAAAAATACAGCGATATAGGAGAAGCTATGAGAGGTGCGTGAAAACACTGCCATATAGGGGGAGGTATGAGAGGTGAGCAATAACACAGCGATAAAGGTGAAGCTATGGGATGTGCGCGAAAAAACAACGATATAGGGGAAGGTATGAGAGGTGTGCGAAAACTGCAATGTAGACGAAGCTATGGGAGGTGCGCGAAAACACAGCGATATAGGGGACGGTATGAGATGTGCATGAATACACGGCGATATTGGGGAAGCCCTGAGAGGTGCGCGAAAACACAGCGATATAGGGGAAGTAATGAGAGGTGCACGAAAACACAGCGATACCGGGGAAGCTATGGGAGGTGCGTGAAAAAAGAGCGATATAGGGGAAGGTATGAGAGGTGCGCGAAGGCACAGTTATATAGGGTATGCTATGGGAGGTGCGCAAATAGACAGCGATATAGGGCACGTTGTGAGATGTGCATGAAAACACGGCAATATAGGGGAAGGTATGAGATGTGCGCAAAAGTACAGCGATATAGGAGAAGTTATGAGAGGTGCGTGAAAACACAGCGATATAGGGGGAGGTATGAGAGGTGCATAAAAACACAGCGAGAAAGGCGAAGCTATGGAATGTGCGCGAGAACACAGCGATATAGGGGACGTTATGAGATGTGCATGAAAACACTGTAATATAGGGGAATGTATGAGATGTGCGCAAAAGTACAGCGATATAGAAGTTATGAGAGGTACTTGAAAACACAGCGATATAGGGGAAGGTATGAAAGGTGCACGAAAACACAGCGATATAGGCGACGCTATGGGACGTGCGCGAAAACACGGTGTAATAGGGGAAATCATGACAGGTGCGCGAAATCACTGCGACATGGGAGAAGTAATGAGAGGAGCGAAAACATAGCTATCTAGGTGAAGACATGAGAGGTGCGCGAAAACACAGCGATATAGGGGAAGCAATGAGAGGTGAGCAAAAACACGGCGATATAGGGGAAGCTATGAGAGGTGAGCAATAACACAGAGATAAAGGTGAATCTATGGGATGTGCGCGAAAAGACAGCGATATAGGGGAAGGTATGAGAGGTGCGCAAGGCACAGCGATATAGGGGATATTATGGGAGGTGTGTGAAAACGCAGCGATATTAGGAAAGCTATGAGAGGTGCACAAAAACACAGCGATATAGGAGAAGTTATGAGAGGTGTGTGAAAACACAGCGATATAGGGGAAGGTATGAGGGGTGCATGAAAAGAGGGCAATATAGGGGCCGTTATGAGATGTGCATGAAAACGCAGCAATATAGGGGAAGGTATGAGATGTGCGCAAAAATACAGCGATATATGAGAAGGTATAAGAGGTGCACGAAAACACAGCGATATAGGCGACGCTATGGGACGTGTGCGAAAAGACGGCGTAATAGGGGAAATCATGAGCGGTGCGCGAAATCACGGCGATATGGGAGAATGTATCAGAGGTGCGAGAAAACACAGCGATATAGGGAAGGTTATGAGATGTGCATGAAAACACAGCGATATAGGGGAAGGTATGAGAGGTCAACAAAAACACAGCGATATAGTGGAAGGTATGAGAGGTGCACGAAAACACAGCGATATAGGGGAAGGAATGAGAGGTGCACGAAGGCATAGCGATATAGGGGATTCTATGGGAGGTGCGCGAATACACAGCGATATAGGGGACGTTATGAGATGTGCATAAAGCACGGCGATATAGGGGAATTTATGAGAGGTGCGCAAAGATACAGCAATATAGGAGAAGTTATGAGAGGTGAGTGAAAACACAGCGATATAGGAGGAGGTATGAAAGGTGCACGAAAACACAGCGATATAGGGGAAGGTATGGAAGGTGCACGAAAACAGGGCGATATAGGGGAAGGTATGAGATGAGTGCGAAGACACAGCAATATAGGGGATGCTATGGGAGGTACACGAAAACACAGTGATATAGGGGAAGACATGAGAGGTGCGTTAAAGCAGGGCAATATAGTGGAAGCTATGAGAGGTGAGCAATAACACAGCAATAGAGGTGAATCTATGGGATGTGCGCAAAAAGACAGCGATATAGGGGAAGGTATGATAGGTGCGGAAGGCACAGCGATATAGGGTGTGCTACGGGAGGTGCGTGAATGCACAGTGATATAGGTGACGTTATGAGATTTGCATGAAAACGCAGCGATAGTAGGTAAGGTATGAGAGGTGCACAAAAACACAGCGATATAGGAGAATGAATGGGAGGTCCGCGAAAACAGGGCGATATAGGGAAACGTATGAGAGGTGCGCGAAGGCACAGCGATATAGGGGACGTTATGAGAGGTGCATAAATACACGTCGATATAGGGGAAGATATGAGATGTGCATAAAAAACAGGGCGATATAGGGGAAGATATGAGAGGTGCGCAAAAATACAGCAATATAGGAGAAGTTATGAGAGGTGCGTGAAAACACAGCGATGTAGGGGGAGGTATGAGACGTGCATGAAATCACAGCGATATAGGAGAAGGTATGGGAGGTGCTTGAAATCAGATCGATATAGGGGAAGTTATGAGATATGCATAAAAACACGGCGATATTGGGGAAGATATGAGAGGTGCACAAAAATACAGCAATATAGGGGATGCTATGGGAGGTGCGCGAAAACACAGTGATATAGGGGAAGGCATGAGAGTAGCGCGAAAACACAGCAATATAGGGGAAGATATGAGAGCTGCACGAAAACATGGCGAAACAGGGGAATGTATCAGAATTGTGAGAACTCAGAGCGATATAGGGGAAGAAATGAGAGGATCGGAAGCACAGCGATATAGGTGAAGACATGAAAGGTGCACGAAACCACGGCGAAATAGGGGAAGCTATGAGAGGTGAGCAATAACACAGCGATAAAGGTGAAGCTATGGGATGTGCATGAAAATACAGCAGTATAGGGGAAGCTATGAGAGGTGCGTGAAAACACAGCGATGTAGGCGAAGGCATTGGAGGTGTGCGAAAACGGCGATATAGGGGACGGTATGAGAGGTACGCGAAGGAACAGCGATATAAGGGATGCTCTGGGAGGTGCGTGAATATACAGCGATATAGGGGACGTTATGAGATGTGCATGAAAATGCAGCGATATTAGGGAAGGTATGAGAGGTGCACAAGAACACAGCAATATAGGTGAAGTTATGAGAGATGTGTGAAAACACAGCGATATAGAGGAAGGTATGAGAGGTGCACAAAAACACAGCGATATAGTGGAAGCTATGAGATGGTGAGCAAAAACACAGCGATATAGGGGAAGCTATGAGAGGTGCGCAAGGCACAGCGATATAGGGGATGCTATGGGAGGTGCGTGAATACACAGCGATATAGGGGACGTTATGAGATGTGCATGAAAATGCAGCAATATTCGGGAAGGTATGAGAGGTGCACAAAAACACAGCGATATAGGAGAAGGAATGGGAGGTGCGCGAAATCAGGCGATTTTGGGGAAGGTATGAGAGGTGTGCGAAGACACAGCAATATAGGGGATGCTATGGGAGGTGCGTGAATAAACAGTGATATAGGGGAAGACATGAGAGGTGCGTGAAAGCAGGGCAATATAGTGGAAGCTATGAGAGGTGAGCAAAAACATGGCGATATAGGGGAAGCTATGAGAGGTGAGCAATAACACAGCGATAGAGGTGAATCTATGGGATGTGCGCAAAAAGACAGCGATATAGGGGAAGGTAAGAGAGGTGCGCAAGGCACAGCGATATAGGGTATGCTATGGGAGGTGCGTGAATACACATCGATATAGGAGATGTTATGAGATGTGCATTAAAACGCAGTGATATTAGGGAAGATATAAGAGGTGCACAAAAACACAGCGATATAGAAGAAGTTATGAGAGGTGTGTGAAAACACAGCGATATAGGGGAAGGAATGAGAGGTGCACGAAAACACAGTGATATTGGGGAAGGAATGAGAGGTGCGCGAAAACAGGGTGATATAGGGGATGCTATGGGAGGTGCGTGAAAACACAGCGATATAGGGGAATGTATGAGAGGTGCACGTAAACAGCGATTTGGGGGAATGTATCAGAGGTGCACAAAAACATTGCAATATATGTTAAGCTATGAGAGGTGTACGTGTACAGAGCGATATAGCGGAAGGTGTGGGAGGTGCACGAAAACACAGCGATATAGGGGAAGGTATGGGAGGTGCTCGAAAACACAGCGATATAGAGGAAGGTATGGAAGGTGCGTGAAAACAGGGCGATATAGGGGAAGGTATGAAAGGTGCTCGAAAACACAGCGATATAGGGGGAGGTATGAGAGGTGTGCGAAGGAACAGCAATATAGGGGATGCTATGGGAGGTACGTGAAAACACAGTGATACAGGGGAAGACATGAGAGGTGTACGAAAACACAGCGATATAAGGGACGCTATTGGACGTGCGCGCAACACAGTGATATAGGGGAAGATATGAGAGCTGTGCGAGAACACGGCGATATAGAGGAAATTATGAGAGGTGCGCGAAAACACGGCGATACAGGGGAACGTATCAGAGGTGCGAGAACACAGAGCGATATAGGGGAAGTAATGAAAGGAGCGGAAACACAGCAATATAGGTGAAGACATGAGAGGTGCATGAAAACACAGCGATATAGGGGGAGGTATGAAAGGTGCACGAAAACAGAGCGATATAGGGGAAGGTATGGGAGGAGCGCAAAGGAACAGCGATATAGGGGATGTTAAGAGATGTGCATGAAAACACGGCGATATTGGGGAAGCCATGAGAGGGGTGCAAAAACACAGCGATATAGGAGAAGTTATGAGAGGTGCGTGAAAACACTGCCCTAAAGGGGGAGGTATGAGAGGTGAGCAATAACACAGCGATAAAGGTGAAGCTATGGGATGTGTGCGAAAAAACAGCGATATAGGGGAAGGTATGAGAGGTGTGCGAAAACAGCAATGCAGGCGAAGCTATGGGAGGTGCGCGAAAACACAGCAATATAGGGGACAGTATGAGATGTGTATGAATACACGGCGATATTGGGGAAGCCCTGAGAGGTGCGCGAAAACACAGCGCTATAGGGGAAGGTATGAGAGGTGCACGAAAACACAGCGATATCGGAGAAGCTATGGGAGGTGCACGAAAAATGGGCGATATAGGGGAAGGTATGAGAGGTGCGCGAAGGCACAGCTATATAGGGGATGCTATGGGAGGTGCGCGAGAAAACAGTTATTAAGGGGAAGACATGAGAGGTGCACGAAAACAGAGCAATATAGTGGAAGCTCTGGGATGTGCGCGAAAACACGGCGATACAGGGGAATGTATCAGAGGTGCGAGAAAACACAGCGATATAGGGGACGCTATGGGAGGTGCGTGAAAGCACAGTGATATAGTGGAAGGTATGAACGGTGTGAGAGAACACAGCGATATAGGGGAATGTATCAGAGGTGCGAGAAAACACAGCGATATAGGGGAAGTAAAGATAGGAGCGAAAACATAGCGATATAGGTGAAGACATGCGAGGTGCGTGAAAACACAGCGATATAGGGGAATGTATGAGAGGTACACGAAAACACAGCGATATAGGGGAAGGTATGGGAGGTGCGCAAAAATACAGCGATATAGGAGAAGTTAAGAGAGGTGCGCGAAAACAGGGCGATATAGGGGAAGGTATGAGAGGTGCACGAAGACACAGCAATATAGGGGATTCTATGGGAGGTGCGCGAAAACACAGTGATATAGGGGACGCTATGGGATGTTCATGAAAACACGGCGATATAGGGGAAATTATGAGAGGTGCGCGAAAACACGGCGATACAGGGGAATGTATCAGAGGTGCGAGAAAACACAGCGATATAAGGGAAGTAATGAGAGGAGCGATAACATAGCAATATAGGTGAAGACATGAGAGGTGCGCGAAAATACGGCGATATAGGGGAAGCTATGAGAGGTGAGCAAAAACATGGCGACATAGGGGAAGGAATGGGAGGTGTGCAAAAACAGGGCGATAAAGGGGAAGGTATGAGTGGTCCGCGAAGGCACAGCAATATAGGGGATTCTATGGGAGGTGCGCGAATACACAGCGATATAGGGGACGTTATGAGATGTGCATAAAAACACGGCGATATAGGGGAATGTATGAGAGGTGCCCGAAAACACAGCGATATAGGGGACGCTATGGGAAGTGCGCGAAAACACAGTGATATAGGGGAAGTAATGAGAGGAGCGAAAGCATAGCCATGTCAGCGAAGCTATGGGAGGTGTGTGAAAATACAGTGATATTGGGAAAGGTATGGGAGGTGAGAGAAAACAGGGCGATATAGAGGAAGGTATGACAGGTACGCGAAGGCACAGTTATATAGGGGATGCTATGGGAGGTGCGCGAAAACCCAGCGATATAGGGGACGTTATGAGATGTGCATGAAAACACGGCAATATAAGGGAAGGTATGAGAGGTGCGCAAAAATACAGCGATATAGCAGAATTTATGAGAGGTGCATGAAAACACAGCGATATAGGGGAAGGTATGAGAGGTGCACGAAAACACAGCAATATAGGGGGATGTATGGGAGGTGCGCGAACTCAGGGCGATATAGGGGATAGTATGAGAGGTGCGCGAAAACACAGCGATATAGGGGACGGTATGAGATGTGCATGAATACACGACGATAGTCGGGAAACCATGAGAGGTGTGTGAAAACACAGCGATATAGGGGAAGTTATGAGAGTTGCTTGAAAACACAGCGATATAGTGGAAGGTATGAGAGGTGCGCGAAAGCAGGGCGATATAGGGGAATTTATCAGAGGTGTCGGAAAACACAGCTATATAAGGGACGTTATGAGATGTGCATGATAACACGGCGATATAGGGGAAAGTATGAGAGATGCGCGAAGGCACAGCGATATAGGGGATGCTATGGGAGGTGCGCGAATACACAGCGATATAGGGGACGTTATGAGATGTGCATAAAAACACGGCGATATAGGGGAAGTTATGAGAGGTGCGCGAAAATACTGCAATATAGGAGAAGTTATGAGAGGTGCATGAAAACACAGCGATATAGGGGGAGGTATGAGAGGTGCACAAAAACACAGCGATATAGGGGAAGGTATGGGAGTTGCGCGAAAACAGTGCGATATAGGGGAAGGTATGATAGGTGTGCGAAGGCACTGCAATATAGGGGATGCAATGGGAGGTGCGCGAAAACACAGTTATATAGGGGAAGACATGAGAAGTGCGCGAAAACAGGGCAATATAGTGGAAGCTATGGGATGTGCGCGAAAACAGGGCGATATAGGGGAAGGTATGAGAGTTGCGCGAAAACACAGCGATATAGGGGACGCTATGGGACGTGCGCGAAAACACAGTGATATAGGGGAAGGTATGAGAGGTGTGCGAGAACACGGCGATATAGAGGAAATTATGAGAGGTGCGCGAAAACACGGCGATACAGGATAATGTATCAGAGGTGCGAGAAAACACATCGTTATAGGGGAAGTAATGAGAGGAGCGAAAACATAGCGATATAGGTGAAGACATGATAGGTGCGCGAAAACACGGCGATATATGGGAAGCTATGAGAGTTGAGCAATAACACAGCCATAAAGGTGAAGCTATGGGATGTGCGCGAAAAGACAGCGATATAGGGGAAGTTATGAGAGGCGCGTGAAAACACAGCGATATAGGGGACGGTATGAGAGGTGCCCGAAAACACAGTGATATAGGCGACGCTATGAGAGGTGTGCGAGAACACGGCGATATAGGGGAAATTATGAGAGGTGCGCGAAAACACGGCGATACAGGGGAATGTATCAGAGGTGCGAGAAAACACACCGATTTAGGGGAAGTTATGAGAGTAGCGAAAGCACAGCGATGTAGGGGGAAGGTATGAGAGGTGCCTCGCCTCCCGCCTCGAGCCTCTTGCCATACCTTGCCTCTCGTTTCCCGGCCGCTTCGGATTGTGTGTTTAAGTTTGCTCCAGTCCCGAGATTTACCTGTGGTACTCAGTCTCTCCGTGTCAAGTATTCTAAGTTTTACTTCATCACCGAGGTTTACCTGTGTAATTCCGTCTCTCCGTGCCAAGAAAGGTTTTGCCTGCCGCTTTCCTTTCTACGCTCCGTGTCAGTATAGTTCTGCTTACCTTCTGCTTCCCTGAACACCTTCCTGTTTGCCGTTAACGCTCACACCCTCGTCTACTTCCTAACTTAATCTCCGGGCCTCGTTCCCTGCAACACAACGACTTAATCTACGCGTATCTCCAAATCCACGTGAGCCACCAGAATCCGTGTACACCCCTGAATTTTATGACAAACCTCTAAAGATACTCAATCCCCAAATCAGTGGGCACCCTCATGTGCGAGAACGCAGCACTAAATCAGTGCGCACCCCCAAATCATGTTCACCCCAAAACTCCATGCGCACGCATATTCACAACCACTTCCCTAATTCTCCGTTTTCCGCAATTTGGTGCGCACCCGAACCCCGTTGACACGCCCGCAGGCATAACAGATTTTTTTTCAGAGCAACAATCATTTCAATCCGTTCAGAAAATTGTTGCCTCGGGAAGAAAAATAATCATTGTAAATTCTTTGCTAATCTTGGTGTAACTTCAAACCCGTATTGAATCCAAACGCATATGCGATTATCTTCGAGCATAAACCGTGTTAAACAGTTCAGGAAATGGCTGCCTCGACATTAAAAAACGCAGCATGAGGGTGCGCACTGATTTGGGGATTGAGGAGCTTTAGAGGTTTGTCATAAAATGCAGGGTGCACGCAGCTTCTGGTGGCTCGTGGATTATTGAGATGCGCGCAGATTTAGTCGTTGTGTTGCAAGGAACGAGGTCCGGATATGGAGTCAGGAAGTAGACAAGGGTGTGACCGTTAAAGGCAAACAGGAAGGTGTTCATAGAAAATAGAAAATAGGTGCAGGAGTAGGCCATTCGGCCCTTCGAGCCTGCACCGCCATTTATTATGATCATGGCTGATCATCCAACTCAGAACCCCACCCCAGCCTTCCCTCCATACCCCCTAATCCCCGTAGCCACAAGGGCCATATCTAACTCCCTCTTAAATACAGCCAATAAACTGGCCTCAACTGTTTCCTGTGGCAGAGAATTCCACAGATTCACCACTCTCTGTGTGAAGAAGTTTTTCCTAATCTCGGTCCGAAAAGGCTTCCCCTCTATCCTCAAACTGTGGCCCCTCGTTCTGGACTTCCCCAATATCGGGAACAATCTTCCTGCATCTAGCCTGTCCAATCCCTTTAGGATCTTATACGTTTCAATCAGATCCCCCCTCAATCTTCTAAATTCCAATGAGTACAAGCCCAGTTCATCCAGTCTTTCTTCATATGAAAGTCCTGCCATCCCAGAAATCAATCTGGTGAACCTTCTTTGTACTCCCTCTATGGCAAGGATGTCTTTCCTCAGATTAGGGGACCAAAACTGCACACAATACTCCAGGTGTGGTCTCACCAAGGCCTTGTACTACTGCCTTTCGCCTCTTTAGCAACCTCCAATTTAAAAACACAATATGAACAAATCTGAAAATCATAAAGGGCCTATAATCCCTACAAATGAAACAAACTTGAGATTCGTCACTATTGAAAATCCACAGACACACCCAAATCCGGGAACACCACCAAACCCGCTCACACCCACATTAGAGTATGCCAAAGAAAAAATCATTTCAAAACCTTCAAAAGATATTTGTCTGCATAAGTTTAAAGTGGTGAGGTGAGGTATGGCTAGAGGCGAGAGACTAGTGGTGAGTATTGGCTAAAGGCTAGAGGTGAGGCTTGCCTAGAGGCTAGAGGCTAGAGGCTAGGGTCGAGGCTTGGCTAGAGACTAGAAGTGAGGCTTGCCTAGAGGCTAGAGACTACATGCGAGTCCTGGCTGAAGGCTAGATGCTAGAGGCGAGGCACCTCTCATAACTTCCCATAATTCACTGTGTTTTCACCAGCCTCTTATTCCTTCCCCTATATCGCTGTGTTTTCCCGCACATCTCATAACCTCTATATAGCCGTGTTTTCACGCACCTCCCATCGCTTCCCCTATATCGCTGTGTTTCTCTCACCTCTCATGCCTTCCCCTATATCGCTCTGTTTTTGTGCACCTCCCATAACTTCCCATATATCGCTGTGTTTTCATGCATCTCTCGTACCTTCCACTATATCGATGTGGTTTCATGCACCTCTCGTACCATCCCCAATATCGCTGTGTTTTGGCACACCTCCAATAACTTTCCGAATATCGCTGTGTTTTTGCTCACCTCTCGCAGTTTCCACATATCTATGCATTTTCGCACACCTCTCATACCTTCCCCTATATCGCCATATTTTCGCAGCCCTCTCATAACTTCCCCTATATTGCTGTCTTTTAGCGCACCACTCATACCTTCCCCTATACAGCTGTGTTTTCACGCATCTCCCATAGCTTCCCCTATGTCGCTCTGATCTCTCATCAATTCCCCTGTATCGCTCTGCTTTCATGCACTTCCCGTAGTTTCCATATATCGCAGTCTTTTTGCGCACCTCTCATAGCTTCCCCTATATCACTGCCTTTTTGCGCACTTCGCATAGCTTCCCCTACATCGCTGTGTTTTCGTGCACATCTCATAGGTTCCCCTATATCTCTGTGTTTTTGCGCACCTCTCATACCTTCCACTATATTGCTGTGTTTTCACGCACCTCTCGTAGCTTCCCCTATATCAATGTGTTTTCACGCACCTCTCATACCATCCCCAGTATCGCTGCGTTTTCATGCACATCCCACATCTTCCCCTACATCGCTGTGTGTTTGCGCACATCTCATACCTTCCCCTATATCACCGTGTTTTCACACACCTCCCATAGCTTCCCATATATCACAATGTTTTAGCGCACCTCTCATAGCTTCCCCCAAATCGCTATGTTTTCGCGCACCTCTCATAACTTCCCCTGTATCGCCGTGTTTTTGCGCATCTCTCATATATTCTCCTACATCATCGTGTTTTTGCTCCTCTTCTACATTCAATGATATTGCTGTGTTTTTGCGCATGTCCCATAACATCACGTATATCACCATGTTTTCGCGCACCTCCAATAGCTTCCACTATATCACTGTGTTTTCGCGCACCTTTCATACCTTCCCCTGTATCGCTCTGTTTTCGCGCACCTCCCATAGATTTCCCTATATCACTGGGTTTTTACGCACCTCCCACACCTTCCCTTATATCGCTGTGCTCTCGTACACCTCTCATAGCTTAACATATATTGCAATGCTTGTGTGCACCTCTCATAGATTCCCCCAAATCGCTGTGTTTACACGCACCTCTCATAGCTTCCCCTATATCGCTGTGTTTTCGCGCACCTCACATACCTTCCCCTATATTGCTGTGTTTTTGCTCACCTCTCACAGCTTTGCCTATATTGCCATGTTCTCGTGCATCACTCATACCTTCCCCTATTTAGCTATGTTTTCGCTAAACTCTCATACCTTCCCCTATAGCGTCGTGTTTTCACGCACCTCTCATAGCTTCAGGTATATCGTCATGTTTTCGTGCACCTCCCATAGATTCCACTATGTCGCTGTGTTTTTGCGCACCTCTCATACCTTCCCCTATATTGCTGTGTTTTCCCACACCTCTCATACCTTACCCTATATCGTTGCGTTTTCCTGCACCTCCCATAGCTTCCCCAATATCATTGTGTTTTCACACACTTCTCATACCTTCCCCTATATTGCTGTGTTTTCATGCACCTCCCATACCTTCCCCTGTATCGCTCTGTTTTCGCGCACCTCCCATGCCTTCCCCTATATAGCTGTGTTTCTGCGCACCTCTAATACCGTCTCTTATATCACTGTGTTTTCGCTCACCTCTCATATCTTACCCTGTTTCGCTGTGTTTTCGTGCACCTCCCACACCTTCCCCTATATCGCTGTGTTCTCGTACACCTCTCATAGCTTAAGATATATTGCAATGTTTGTGTGCACCTCTCATGGATTCCCCCAAATCGCTGTGTTTTCGCGCACCTCGCACACCTTCCCCTATATTGCTGTGTTTTTACTCACCTCCCATAGCTTTGCCTATATGGCCATGTTCTCGCGCATCACTCATACCTTCCCCTATTTAGCTGAGTTTTTGCTAATCTCTCATACCTTCCCCTATATCATAGTGTTTTCACGCACCTCTCATAGCTTCACGTATATCGCCGTGTTTTCATGCACCTCCCATACCTTCCCCTATATCGCTATGTTTTCTCGCACCCCTCATACCTTCCCCTATATCGCTCTGTCATTGCACACCTCCCATCGCTTCCAATATATCGCTGCGTTTTCACGCGCCTCCTATAGATTCCTCTATATGACTGTGTTTTCACGCACTTCTGATACCTTCCCCTATATCGCCGTGTTTTCGTGCAGCTCCCATAGCTTCATGTATATTGCCGTGTTTTCGTGCACCTCCCATAGCTTCCCCAATATCATTGTGTTTTCGCACACCTCTCATACCTTCCTCTATATCGACGTGTTTTCACGCACCTCTGGTACCTTCACGTATATCGCCGTGTTTTCGTGCACCACCCATACCTTCCCCTATATCGCTGTGGATTCGCGCACCTCCCATAGATTCCCCCATATCGCTGTGTTTTTGCGCAACTCTCATACTGTCCCCTATATCGCTGTGTTTTCCCGTACCTCTCATTCCTTCCCCTTTTTCACTGTGTTATCGCGCACCTCTCATAGCTTCCCATCTACACTGTGTTCTCGCGCACCTCTCATAGCTTCCTCAAATTGCTGTTTTTGCGCACCTCTCATAACATCCAATGTATCACCATGTTTTCGCACACCTCCCATAGCTTCCCCTATCTCACTGTGTTTTCGCGCACCTCTCATACCTTCCCCTATATCGCTGTGATTTTGCGCACTGCACATAGCTTCCCTTATATCGCTGTGTTTTCACGCACATCCCATAGATTCCCTTATATCGTTGTTTTTTTGCACACCTCTCATACCTTCCCCTATATCGCACTGTTTTCACGCAGCTCCGATAGCTTCCCCTATATCGCTGTGTTTTCGCACACCTCTCATACCTTCCCCTATATTGCTGTGTTTTCGCTCAGCTCTTATAGCTTCCACTACTTCGCCGTGTTTTCGTGCACCTCTCATACCTTCCCCTATATCGACGTGTTTTCACGCACCTCTGATACCTGCACGTATGTCGCCGTCTTTTCGCGCACCTCCCATACCTTACCCTATATTGCAGTGTTGTCGCGTACCTCCCATAGCTTCCACTGTATCGCTGTTTTCGCACACATCTAATAAATTCCCCAACATAGCTGTTTTTTCGCGTACCTCTAATACCTTCTCCTATATCGCAATGTTTTCACACATCTCCCATAGCTTCCCCGATATCGCTGTGTTTTCTCCAACCTTTTATACCTTCCCCTATATCGCTCTGTTATTGCGCGCCGCCCATAGATTCCCCTATATCACTGTGTTTTCGCGCACCTCTAATACCTACCCCTATAACGCCCTGCTTTCACGCACCTCCCATACCTTCCCCTACATCGTTGTGTTTTCGCTCACCTCTTATACCTTTCCCTGTATCGCCGTGTTTTCATGCACCTCCCACACCTTCCCCTATATCACTATGTTCTCGTACACCTCTCATAGCTTAACATATATTGCAATGTTTGTGTGCACCTCTCATAGATTCCCCCAAATCACTGTGTTTACGTGCACCTCTCATAGCTTCCCCTATCTCACTGTGTTTTCGCACACCTCTCACACCTTCCCCTATATCGTTTTGTTCTCGTACACCTCTCATAGCTTAACATATATTGCAATGTTTTTGTGCACCTCTCATAGATTCCCCCAAATCGCTGTTTATGCACATCTCTCATAGCTTCCCCTATATCGCCGTGTTTTCGCGCACCTCGCATATCTTTCCCTATATCACTGTGTTTTTGCTCACCTCTCATAGCTTTGTCTATATCACCGTGTTCTCGCGCATCACTCATACCTTCCCCTTTTTAGCTGAGTTTTCGCTAATCTCTCATATCTTCCCCTATATTGATGTGTTTTCATGCACATCTCATTGCTTCACGTATATCGCCGTGTTTTCATGCACCTCCCATAGATTCCACTATGTCGCTCTTTTTTTGCGCAATTCTCATACCTTAACCTATATTGCTGTGTTTTCCCGCACCTCTTATAGCTTCCCTTATATCGCCATGTTTTCTTGCACCTCTCATAATTCCACTATATCAATGTGTTTTCACTCACCTCTGATACCTTCACGTATATCACTGTTTTCATGCACCTCCCAGCCCTTCCCCTATATCACTGTGCTTTTGTGCACCTCCCATAGATTCCCCTTATCGCTGTGTTTTTTTGCACCTCTAATACCTTCCCCTATAACGCCCTGTTTTCACGCACCTCCCATACCTTCCCCTATATCGCTGTGTTTTTGCATACCTCTCATACCTTCCCCTATATCGCTGTGTTTTCGTGCACCTCCCATAGATTCCCCTTATCGCTGTGTTTTTGTGCACCTCAAATACCTTCCCCTATAACGCCCTGTTTTCACGCACCTCCCATACCTTCCCCTATATCGCTGTGTTTTTGCATACCTCTCATACCTTCCCCTATATCGCTGTGTTTTCGTGCACCTCCCATAGATTCCCCTTATCGCTGTGTTTTTGTGCACCTCAAATACCTTCCCCTATAACGCCCTGTTTTCACGCACCTCCCATACCTTCCCCTATATCTCTGTGTTTTTGCGTACCTCTCATAACTTCCACAACATTGCCGTGTTTTTGTGCACCTCCCACACCTTCCCCTATATCGCTGTGTTCTTGTACACCTCTCATAGCTTAACATATATTGCAATGTTTGTGTGCACCTCTCATAGATTCCCCCAAATCACTGAGTTTACGCGCACCTCTCATAGCTTCCCCTATATCGCTGTGTTTGTGCGCATCTCTCATAGCTTCCCCTATATTGCTGTGTTTTTGCTCACCTCTCATAGCATTGCCTATATCTCCATGTTCTCGTGCATCACTCATACCTTCCCCTATTTAGCTGAGTTTTCGCTAATCTCTCATACCTTCCCCTATATCGCTGTGTTTTCACACACCTCGCATACCTTCCCCTATATTGCTGTTTTTGCTCACCTCTCATAGCATTGACTATATCGCCAGGTACTCGCGCATCACTCATACCTTCCCGTATTTAGCTAAGTTTTCGGTAATCTATCATACCTTCCCCTATATCGTCGTGTTTTCACGCACCTCTCATAGCTTCACGTATATCGCCGTGTTTTCGTGCACCTCCCATAACTTCCCTTATATCGCTATGTATTCTCGCACCCCTCATACCTTCTCCTATATCACTCTGTCATTGCGCTCCTCCGATCGCTTCCAATATATCGCTGCGTTTTCGCGCACCTCCTATAGATTCCTCTATATGACTGTGTTTTTGCACACCTCTCATACCTTCCCCTATATCGCTGTGATTTTGCGCACTGCACATAGCTTCCCTTATATCGCTGTGTTTTCACGCACATCCCATAGATTCCCTTATATCGTTGTTTTTTTGCACACCTCTCATACCTTCCCCTATATCGCACTGTTTTCACGCAGCTCCGATAGCTTCCCCTATATCGCTGTGTTTTCGCACACCTCTCATACCTTCCCCTATATTGCTGTGTTTTCGCTCAGCTCTTATAGCTTCCACTACTTCGCCGTGTTTTCGTGCACCTCTCATACCTTCCCCTATATCGACGTGTTTTCACGCACCTCTGATACCTGCACGTATGTCGCCGTCTTTTCGCGCACCTCCCATACCTTACCCTATATTGCAGTGTTGTCGCGTACCTCCCATAGCTTCCACTATATCGCTGTTTTCGCACACATCTAATAAATTCCCCAACATAGCTGTTTTTTCGCGTACCTCTAATACCTTCTCCTATATCGCAATGTTTTCACACATCTCCCATAGCTTCCCCGATATCGCTGTGTTTTCTCCAACCTTTTATACCTTCCCCTATATCGCTCTGTTATTGCGCGCCGCCCATAGATTCCCCTATATCACTGTGTTTTCGCGCACCTCTAATACCTACCCCTATAACGCCCTGCTTTCACGCACCTCCCATACCTTCCCCTACATCGTTGTGTTTTCGCTCACCTCTTATACCTTTCCCTGTATCGCCGTGTTTTCATGCACCTCCCACACCTTCCCCTATATCACTATGTTCTCGTACACCTCTCATAGCTTAACATATATTGCAATGTTTGTGTGCACCTCTCATAGATTCCCCCAAATCACTGTGTTTACGTGCACCTCTCATAGCTTCCCCTATCTCACTGTGTTTTCGCACACCTCTCACACCTTCCCCTATATCGTTTTGTTCTCGTACACCTCTCATAGCTTAACATATATTGCAATGTTTTTGTGCACCTCTCATAGATTCCCCCAAATCGCTGTTTATGCACATCTCTCATAGCTTCCCCTATATCGCCGTGTTTTCGCGCACCTCGCATATCTTTCCCTATATCACTGTGTTTTTGCTCACCTCTCATAGCTTTGTCTATATCACCGTGTTCTCGCGCATCACTCATACCTTCCCCTTTTTAGCTGAGTTTTCGCTAATCTCTCATATCTTCCCCTATATTGATGTGTTTTCATGCACATCTCATTGCTTCACGTATATCGTCGTGTTTTCATGCACCTCCCATAGATTCCACTATGTCGCTCTTTTTTTGCGCAATTCTCATACCTTAACCTATATTGCAGTGTTTTCCCGCACCTCTTATAACTTCCCCTATATCGCCATGTTTTCTTGCACCTCTCATAATTCCACTATATCAATGTGTTTTCACTCACCTCTGATACCTTCACATATATCACTGTTTTCATGCACCTCCCAGCCCTTCCCCTATATCACTGTGTTTTTGTGCACCTCCCATAGATTCCCCTTATCGCTGTGTTTTTTTGCACCTCTAATACCTTCCCCTATAACGCCCTGTTTTCACGCACCTCCCATACCTTCCCCTATATCGCTGTGTTTTTGCATACCTCTCATACCTTCCCCTATATCGCTGTGTTTTCGTGCACCTCCCATAGATTCCCCTTATCGCTGTGTTTTTGTGCACCTCAAATACCTTCCCCTATATCTCTGTGTTTTTGTGTACCTCTCATAACTTCCACAACATTGCCGTGTTTTTGTGCACCTCCCACACCTTCCCCTATATTGCTGTGTTCTTGTACACCTCTCATAGCTTAACATATATTGCAATGTTTGTGTGCACCTCTCATAGATTCCCCCAAATCAGAGTTTATGCGCACCTCTCATAGCTTCCCCTATATCGCTGTGTTTGTGCGCACCTCTCATAGCTTCCCCTATATTGCTGTGTTTTTGCTCACCTCTCATAGCATTGCCTATATCTCCATGTTCTCGTGCATCACTCATACCTTCCCCTATTTAGCTGAGTTTTCGCTAATCTCTCATACCTTCCCCTATATCGCTGTGTTTTCACACACCTCGCATACCTTCCCCTATATTGCTGTTTTTGCTCACCTCTCATAGCATTGACTATATCGCCAGGTACTCGCGCATCACTCATACCTTCCCGTATTTAGCTAAGTTTTCGGTAATCTATCATACCTTCCCCTATATCGTCGTGTTTTCACGCACCTCTCATAGCTTCATGTATATCGCCGTGTTTTCGTGCACCTCCCATAACTTCCCTTATATCGCTATGTATTCTCGCACCCCTCATACCTTCTCCTATATCACTCTGTCATTGCTCTCCTCCCATCGCTTCCAATATATCGCTGCGTTTTCGCGCACCTCCTATAGATTCCTCTATATGACTGTGTTTTTGCACACCTCTCATACCTTCCCCTATATCGCCGTGTTTCCGTGCACCACCCATACCTTCCCCTATATCGCTGTGGTTTTGCGCACCTCTCATAGCTTCCCCTCTATCGCTGTGTTCTCGTGAACCTCTCATAGCTCTCCATATATTGCAATGTTTTCGCTCACCTCTCATAGCTTCCCTCAAATTGCTCTGTTTTCGTGCACCTCTCATAACATCACATGCATCAACATGTTTTCGCGCACCTCCCATAGCTTCCCCTATATCGCTGTGTTTTTGCTCACCTCTCACAGCTTTGCCTATATCGCCATGTTCTCGCACATCACTCATACCTTCCCCTATTTAGCTGAGGTTTCGCTAATCTCTCATATCTTCCCCTATACCGTCGTGTTTTCGCACACCTCTCATAGCTTTACGTATATCGCCGTGTTTTCGTGCACCTCCCATAGATTCCACTATGTCGCTGTGTTTTTGCACACCTCTCATACCTTCCCCTATATTGCTGTGTTTTCCCGCACCTCTCATACCTTACGCTATATTGTTGCGTTTTCCCGCACCTCCCATAGCTTCCCCAATATCATTGTGTTTTCGCACACCTCTCATACCTTCCTCTATATTGCTGAGTTTTCGCTCGCCTCTTATAGCTTCCCCTATATCGCCGTGTTTTCTTGCACCTCTCATACCTTCCCCTATATCGACGTGTTTTCACGCACCTCCCATACCTTCCCCTATACTGCTGTGTTGTCACGTAACTCCCAAAGCTTCCGCAATATCACTGTTTTCGCGCACCTCTCATAACATCACATGCATCACCATGCTTTCGCGCACCTCTCATAGCTTCCCCTATCTCACTGTGTTTTCGCGCACCTCTCATACCTTCCTCCATATCGCTGTGTTTTTGTGCACCTTCCATAGATTCCTCTAATCGCTGTGTTTTTGCACACCTCTAATATCTTCCCCTATAACGCCCATTGTTCACGCACCTCCCATACCTTCCCCTATATCGCTGTGTTTTTGCTCACCTCTCATCTTCCCCTGTATCGCAGTGTTTTCATGCACCTCCCACACCTTCCCTTATATCTTTTTGTTCTCGTACACCTCTCATAGCTTAACATATATTACAATGTTTTTGTGCACCTCTCATAGGTTCCCCCAAATCGCTGTGTTTACGCGCACCTCTCATAGCTTCCCCTATATTGCCGTGTTTTCGCGCACCTCGCATATCTTTCCCTATATCACTGTGTTTTTGCTCACCTCTCATAGCTTTGTCTATATCGCCGTGTTCTCGCGCATCACTCATACCTTCCCCTTTTTAGCTGAGTTTTCGCTAATCTCTCATACCTTCCCCTATATCGACGTGTTTTCACGCACCTCTCATAGCTTCACGTATATCGTCGTGTTTCCGTGCACCTCCCATAGCTTCCCCTATATTGCTGTGTTTTCGTGCACCTCTCATAACATCACGTATATCACCATGTTTTCGCGCACCTCCCATACCTTCCGCTATATCACTGTGTTTACACGCACGTCTCATAGCTTCCCCTATATCGCCGTATTATCGCGCACCTCGCATAACTTCCCCTATATTGCTGTGTTTTTCGTTCACCTCTCATAGCATTGCCTATATCGCCATGTTCTCACGCATCTCTCATATCTTGCCCTTTTTAGCTGAGTTTTCGCTAATCTCTCATAGCTTCCTATATATCGATGTGTTTTCACACACCTCTCATAGCTTCATGTATATAGCCGTGTTTTCGTGCACCTCCCATAGCACCTTCCACAATATCACTGTTTGCCTATATTAGGAAAGGGAAAAAAGATTATGAGAGAAAACCGGCAGGGAACATAAAAACTGACTGTAAAAGATTTTATAGATATGTAAAAAGGAAAAGACTGGTAAAGACAAATGTAGGTCCCCTGCAGGCAGAAACAGGTGAGTTGATTATGGGGAGCAAGGACATGGCAGACCAATTGAATAATTACTTTGGTTCTGTCTTCACTAAGGAGGACATAAATAATCTTCCAGAAATAGTAGGGGACAGAGGGTCCAGTGAGATGGAGGAACTGAGCGAAATACTTGTTAGTAGGGAAGTGGTGTTAGGTAAATTGAAGGGATTGAAGGCAGATAAATCCCCAGGGCCAGATGGTCTGCACCCTAGAGTGCTTAAGGAAGTAGCCCAAGAAATAGTGGATGCATTAGTTATAAATTTTCAAAACTCGTTAGATTCTGGACTAGTTCCTGAGGATTGGAGGGTGGCTAATGTAACCCCACTTTTTAAAAAAGCGGGGAGAGAGAAACCAGGGAATTACAGACCGGTTAGCCTAACGTCGGTGGTGGGGAAACTGCTGGAGTCAGTTATCAAAGATGTGATAACAGCACATTTGGAAAGCGGTGCAATCATCGGGCAAAGTCAGCATGGATTTGTGAAAGGAAAATCATGTCTGACGAATCTCATAGAACTTTTTGAGAATGTAACTAGTAGAGTGGATAGGGGAGAACCAGTGGATGTGGTATATTTGGATTTTCAAAAGGCTTTTGACAAGGTCCCACACAGGAGATTAGTGTGCAAACTTAAAGCACACGGTATTGGGTGTAAGGTATTGATGTGGATGGAGAATTGGTTAGCAGACAGGAAGCAAAGAGTGGGAATAAATGGGACCTTTTCAGAATGGCAGGCGGTGACTAGTGGGGTACCGCAAGGCTCAGTGCTGGGACCCCAGTTGTTTACAATATATATTAATGACTTGGATGAGGAAATTAAATGCAGCATCTCCAAGTTTGCGGATGACACGAAGCTGGGTGGCAGTGTTAGCTGTGAGGAGGATGCTAAGAGGATGCAGAGTGACTTGGATAGGTTGGGTGTGTGGGCAAATTCATGGCAGATGCAATTTAATGTGGATAAATGTGAAGTTATCCACTTTGGTGGCAAAAATAGGAAAACAGATTATTATCTGAATGGTGGCCGATTAGGAAAAGGGGAGGTGCACCGAGACCTGGGTGTCATTATACACCAGTCATTGAAAGTGGGCATGCAGGTACAGCAGGTAGTGAAAAAGGTGAATGGTATGCTGGCATTTATAGCGAGAGGATTCGAGTACAGGAGCAGGGAGGTAATACTGCAGTTGTACAAGGCCTTGGTGAGACCACACCTGGAGTATTGTGTGCAGTTTTGGTCCCCTAATCTGAGGAAAGACATCCTTGCCATAGAGGGAGTACAAAGAAGGTTCACCAGATTGATTCCTGGGATGGCAGGACTTTCATATGAAGAAAGACTGGATGAACTGGGCTTGTACTCGTTGGAATTTAGAAGATTGAAGGGGGATCTGATTGAAACGTATAAAATCCTAAAGGGATTGGACAGACTAGATGCAGGAGGATTGTTCCCGATGTTGGGGAAGTCCCGAACAAGGGGTCACAGTTTGAGGATAAAGGGGAAGCCTTTTAGGATCGAGATTAGGAAAAACTTCTTCACACAGAGAGTGGTGAATCTGTGGAATTCTCTGCCACAGGAAACAGTTGAGGCCAGTTCATTGACTATATTTAAGAGGGAGTTAGATATGGCTCTTGTGGCTACGGGGATCAGGGGGTATGGAGGGAAGGCTGGGGCGGGGTTCTGAGTTGGATGATCAGCCAGGATCATAATAAATGGCAATGCAGGCTCGAAGGGCCGAATGGCCTGCTCCTGCACCTATTTTCTATGTTTCTATGTTTCTATATTGCCGTGTTCTCGTGCATCACTCATAACTTCCCCTTTTTAGCTGAGCTTTCCCTAATCTCTCATACCTTCCCCCATATCGACGTGTTTTCACGCACCTCTCATAGCTTCACGTATATAGCCGTGTTTTCGTGCACCTCCCATAGCTTCCCCTATATTGCTGTGTTTTCGCGCTCCTCTCATAACTTACCCTATATCGTTGCATTTTCCCGCACCCCTCATAGCTTCCCCTCTGTCACTGTGTTCTCATGCACCTCTCACAGCTCTCCATATATTGCAATGTTTTTGTTCACCTCTCTTAGCTTCCCTCAAATTGCTCTGTTTTCGTGCACCTCTCATAACATCACGTATATCACCATGCTTGCGCGCACCTCTCATACCTTCCCCTATATGGCCGTGTTTTCGTGCACCTCCCATAGATTCCCCTATATCACTGTGTTTTTGCGACCTCTAATAAGTTCCACTATAACGCCCTGTTTTCACGCACCTCTCATACATTCCCCTATATCGCTGTGATTTCACGCACCGCGCATAGCTTCCCCTATATCGCTGTATTTTTGCGCACCTCTAATACCTTCCCCTATAAAGCCCTGTGTTCACGCACCTCCCATACCTTCCACTGTATCTCTGTGATTTTGTGCACCTCTCATACCTTCCACTATATCGCTGTGATTTTGCGCACCGCTCATAGCTTCCCCTATATCGCTGTGTTTTCGCTCACCTCTTATATCTTCCCCTGTATCGCCATGTTTTCGTGCACCTCCCACACCTTCCCCTATATCTTTTTGTTCTCGTACACCTCTCATAGCTTAACATATATTGCAATGTTTTTGTGCACCTCTCATAGATTTCCCCAAATCGCTGTGTTTACGCACATCTCTCATAGCTTCCCCTATATCACCGTGATTTCGCGCACCTCGCATATCTTTCCCTATATCACTGTGTTTTTGCTCACCTCTCACAGCTTTGCCTATATCTCCATGTTCTCGCGCATCACTCATACCTTCCCCTATTTAGCTATGTTTTCGCTAATCTCTCAAACCTTCCCATATATCGACGTGTTTGCATGCACCTCTCATAGCTTCACGTATATAGCCGTGTTTTCGTGCACCTCCCATTGCTTCACCTCTATTGCTGTGTTTTCTCGCACCTCTCATACCTTAACCTATATCGTTGCATTTTCCCGCACCTCTCATAGCTTCCCCTCTATCACTGTGTTCTCCTGCACCTCTCATAGCTTTCCATATATTGCAATGTTTTCGCACACCTCTCATATCATCACGTATATCACCATGTTTTTGCGCACCTCCCATAGCTTGCCCTATATCACTGTGTTTACATACACGTCTCATAGCTTTCCCTATATCGCCGTGTTTTCGCGCACCTCCCATACCTTCCCCTATATTGCTGTGTTGTCGCATAACTTCCATAGCTTCCGCTATATCACTGTTTTCGCGCAGCTCTCATAGCTTCCCGTACATCGATGTGTTTTCATATTCCTCTCGTACTTTCTCCAATACACCCTGTTTTCACGCACCTCCCAAAGTTTCCCATATATCGCCGTGTTTTCCCGCACCTCTCACACCTTTCCCTTTTTCACTGTGTTATCGCGCACCTCTCATAGCTTCCCCTCTATCGCTATGTTCTCATGTACTTCTAATAGCTCTCCATATATTGCAATGTTTTCGCTCACCTCTCATAGCTTCCCTCAAATTGTTCTGTTTTCGCACACCTCCCGTACCTTCTCCTATATTGCTGTGTTGTCGCGTAACTTCCATAGCTTCCGCTATATCACTGTTTTCGCGCAGCTCTCATAACATCACGTGCATCACCATGTTTTCACGCACCTCTCATAGCTTCCCCTATCTCAGTGTGTTTTCGCGCACTTCTCATACCTTCCCTCAAATTGCTCTGTTTTCATGCACTTCTCATAGATTCCCCTATATCGCTGTGTTTTTGCGCACCTCTATAAAGTTCCACTATAACGCCCTGTTTTCACGCACCTCTCATACCTTCCCCTATATCGCTGTGTTTTCACGCACATCCCATAGATTCCCTTATATTGTTGTTTTTTTGCACACCTCTCATACCTTCCCCTCTATCGCACTGTTTTCACGCAGCTCCCATAGCTTCCCCTATATCGCTGTGTTTTTGCACACCTCTCATACCTTCCCCTATTTTGCTGTGTTTTCACTCACCTCTTATAGCTTCCACTATATTGCCGTGTTTTCGTGCGTCTCTAATACCTTCCCCTATATCGACATGTTTTCACGCACCTCTGATACCTTCACGTATGTCACCGTGTTTTCGCGTACCTCCCATAACTTACCCTATATTGCTGTGTTTTCGCGTACCTCCCATAGCTTCCACTATATCGCTGTTTTCGCGTACCTCTCATAACTTCCCCAACATCGCTGTGTTTTCGCGTACCTCTAATGCCTTCTCCTATATCGCCGTGTTTTCACGCACCTCCCATAGCTTCCCCTATATCGTTGTGTTTTCTCCAACCTTTGATACCTTACCCTATATCGCTCTGTTTTGCGCACCTCCCATAGCTTCCCATATGTCGCTGCGTTTTCGCACACCTCCTATAGATTCCTCTATATCACTGTGTTTTGGCATACCTCTCATACCTCCCCCAATATCGTTGTGTTTTCGCGCACCTCTCATACCTTCCCCTATATCACCCTATTTTCGTGCACCACCCATACCTTCCCCTATATCGCTGTGGTTTCGCGCACCTCCCATAGATTACCCTATATCGCTGTGTTTTTGTGCACCTCTCATACCGTCCCCTTTTTCATTGTGTTATTGCACGCCTCTCATTGCTTCCCCTCTATCGCTGTGTTCTCGTGCACCTCTGATTGCTTTCCGTATATTGCAATGTTTTCACGCACCTCTCATAGCTTCCTTCAAATTGCTCTGTTTTCGCGCACCTCTCATAACATCACGTTTATCACCATTTTTTCCCGCACCTCCCATACCTTGCCCTATATTGCTTTGCTTTTGTGCACATCCCATAGATTCCCCTATATCGCTGTGTTTTTGCGCACCTCTCATACCTTCCCCTATATTGCTGTGTTTTCGCTCACCTCTTATAGCTTCCCCTATATCGCCGTGTTATCGTGCGCCTCTCATACCTTCCTCTATATCGACATGTTTTCGCACACCTCCCATACCTTCCCCTATATTGCTCTGTTGTCGCATACCTCCCATAACTTCCCCAAAATCGCTGTGTTTTCGCGTACCTCTAATACCTTCTCCTATATCGCAATGTTTTCACACACCTCCCATAGGTTCCCCTATATCGCTGTGTTTTATCCCACCTTTGATACCGTCCCCTATATCGCTCTGTTATCACTCACTTCCCATAGCTTCCCATATCACTGCGTTTTTGCGCACCTCCTATAGATTCCTCTATATGACTGTGTTTTTGGGCACCTCTCATACCTTCCCCTATATCGTTGTGTTTTCGCGCACCTCATATACCTTCCCTATATCAGTGTGTTTTCATGCATCTTGCATATCTACCCCTATATCCGTGCGTTTTCACTCTCCGCTCATACCATCTTCGATATTGCTGAGTTTTCGTGTACCTCTCATCGCTTCCCCTGTATCGACGTGTTTTCACACAGCTCACATATCTTCAGGTATATGGCCGTGTTTTCGCACACCTCCCATAGCTTCCGCTATATCACTGTTTTCGCGCACCTCTCATAGCTTCCCCTACATTGCTGTGTTTTCTCGCACCCCTCATACCTTCCCCTATATCACTCTGTTATTGCGCACATCCCATAGCTTCCCATATATCGCTGCATTTTCACGCACCTCCTATAGATTCCTCTATATCATTGTGTTTTCACGCACCTCTCATTCATTCCCCTTTATCGCCGTGTTTTCGTGCACCACTCATACCTTCCATTATATCACTGTGGTTTCGCGCACCTCCCATAGATTCCCCTATATCGCTGTGTTTTTGCACACCTCTAATACCTTCCCGTATAACGCCTTGTTTTGACGCACCTCCCATACCTTCCCCTATATCGCTGTGATTTCGTGCATCTCCCACACCTTCCCCTATATCGCTGTGTTCCCGTACACCTCTCATAGCTTAACATATCTTGCAATGTTTTTGTGCACCTCTCATAGATTCCCTAAATCACTGTGTTTACGCGCACCTCTCACAGCTAACCCTATATCGCCGTGTTTTCACGCACCTCGCATACCTTCCCCTATATCACGGTGTTTTTGCTCACCTCTCATAGCTTTGCCTATATCGCCGTGTTCTCGCGCATCACTCATACCTTCCCCTTTTAGCTGAGTTTTCCCTCATCTCTCATACCTTCCCCTATATCGAAGTGTTTTTACGCACCTCTCATACCTTCACGTATATCACCGTGTTTTCGTACACCTCCCATAGCTTCCCCTATATCGCTGTGTTTTCGCGAACCTCTTATACCTTGCCCTATATCGTTGTGTTTTACCGCACCTCCCATTGCTTCCCCAATATCATTGTGTTTTCGCACACTTCTCAAACATTCCCCTATATTGCTGTATTTTTGCTCACCTCTTATAGCTTCCCCTATATTGCCGAGTTTTCTTGCACCTCTGATACCTTCACGTATGTCGTCGTGTTTTCGCACACCTCCCATACCTTCCCCTATATTGCAGTGTTGTCGCGTAACTCCCATAGCTACCGCATATTCACTGTTTTCGCGCACATCTCATAGCTTCCCGTACATCGATGTGTTTTCGTACATCTCTCATTCTTTCTCTATATCGCCGTGATTTCACGCACCTCCCATAGATTCCCTTATATCGCTATGTTTTCTCGCACCCCTCATACCTTCCCCTATATCGCTCTGTTATTGCGCACCTCCCATAGCTTCCCATATATCGCTGCATTTTCCCGCACCTCCTATAGATTACTCTATATCACTGTGTTTTCGCACACCTCTCATACCTCCCCCTATATCGTTGTGATTTAGCGCACCTCTCATACCTTCCCCTATATCGCCGTTTTTTCGTGCACCACCCATACCTTCCCCTATATCGCTGTGGTTTCGTGCACCTCCCATAGATTCCCCTATATCGCTGTGTTTTTGAACACCTCTCATACCGCCCCTATATTGCCCCGTTTTCACGCACCTCCCATAGTTTCCCATATATCGCCGTGTTTTCCTGCACCTCTCATACCTTCCCCTATATCACCCTGTTTTCACGCAGCTCCCATAGCTTCCCCTATATCGCTGTGTTTTCACGCACCTCTCTTACCTTCCCCTATATCATTGTATTTTCGAGCACCTCTCATACCTTCCCTATATCAGTGTGTTTTCATGCATCTTGCATATCTACCCCTATATCCCCGTATTTTCTCTCTCCGCTCATACCATCCTCTATATTGCTGAGTTTTCGTGCACCACTGATCGATTCCCCTGTATCGACGTGTTTTCACGCAGCTCACTTATCTTCACGTATATCGCCGTGTTTTCGCACACCTCCCATAGCTTCCGCTATATCATTGTTTTCGCGCCCCTCTCATAGCTTCCCCTACATTGCTGTGTTTTCTCGCACCCCTCATACTTCCCCCTATATCGTTGTGTTTTCGCGCACCTCTCATACATTCCCCTATATCGCCGTGTTCTCGTGCACCACCCATACCTTCCATTATGTCTCTGTGGTTTCACGCACCTCCGATAGGTTCCCCTATATCGCTGTGTTTTTGCACACCTCTAATACCTTCCCGTATAACGCCTTGTTTTGACGCACCTCCCATACCTTCCCCTGTATCGCTGTATTTTTGCGCACCTCTCATACCTTCCCCTATATCGCTGTGATTTCGTGCACCTCCCACACCTTCCGCTATATCGCTGTGTTCTCGTACACCTCTCATAGCTTAACATATATTGCAATGTTTTCGTGCACCTCTCATAGCTTAACATATATTGCAATGTTTTCGTGCACCTCTCATAGATTCCCTAAATCGCTGTGTTTACGCGCACCTCTCACAGCTAACTCTATATCGCCGTGTTTTCGCGCACCTCGCATACCTTCCCCCATATCGCTGTGTTTTTTCTCACCTCTCATAGCTTTGTCTATATCGTCGTGTTCTCACGCATCACTCATACCTTCCCCTTTTTAGCTGAGTTTTCCCTCATCTCTCATACCTTCCCCTATATCGACGTGTTTTTACGCACCTCTCATACATTCACGTATATCACCGTGTTTTCGAGCACCTCCCATAGCTTCCCCTATATTGCTGTGTTTTCACGCACCTCTTATACCTTGCCTTATAACGTTGTGTTTTGCCGCACCTCCCATCGCTTCCCCAATATCATTGTGCTTTCTCACACTTCTCAGACCTTCCCCTATATTGCTGTGTATTCGCTCACCTCTTATAGCTTCCCCTATATTGCTGTGTTTTCTTGCACCTCTCATACCCTCCCCTATATCGACGAGTTTTCACGCACCTCGGATACCTTCACGTATAGCGTCGTGTTTTCACGCACCTCCCATACCTTCCCCTATATTGCTGTGTTGTCGCGTAACTCTCATAGCTACCGCTATATCACTGTTTTCACGCACATCTCATAGCTTCCCGTACATCGATTTTTTTTCGTACGCCTCTCATTCTTTCTCCTATATCGCCATGTTTTCACACACCTACCATAGATTCCCCTATATCGCTATGTTTTCTCGCACCTCTCATACCATCCCCTATATCACTCTGTCATTGCGCACCTCCAATAGCTTCCCATATATCGCTGCGTTTTCGCGCACCTCCTATAGATTCCTCTACATCACTGTGTTTTCGCACACCTCTCATATCTCCCCCTATATCGTTGTGATTTAGCGCACATCTCATTTCTTCCCCTATATCACCGTTTTTTCGTGCACCACCCATACCTTCCCCTATATCGATGTGGATTCACGCACCTCCCATAGCTTCCCCTATATCGCTGTGTTTTTGCGCACCTCTCATGCCACCACTATATCGCCCTGTTTCCACGCACCTCCCATAATTTCCCATATATCGCCGTGTTTTCCTGCACCTCTCATACATTCCCCTATATCACCCTGTTTTCACACAGCTCCCATAGCTTCCCCTATAACGCTGTGTTTTCGCACACCTCTCATACCTTCCCCTATATCGACGTCTTTTTGCACACCTCGAATACCTTCCCCTATAACGCCCTGTTTTCACGTACCACCCATACCTTCCCCTATATCGCTGTGTTTTTGCGCACTCTCATATCGTCCCCTATATCGCCGAGTTTTCGTGCACCTCCCACACCTTCCCCCATATCGCTGTGCTCTTGTACACCTCTCATAGCTTAACATATATTGCAATGTTTTCGTGCACCTCTCATAGATTTCCCCAAATCGCTGTGTTTACGCGCACCTCTCATATCTTCCTCTATTTCGCCATGTTTTCGCGTACCTCTCATACCTTCTCCTATATCGCAATGTTTTCACACACCTCCCATAGCTTCCCCTATATTGCTGCGTTTTCTCCCACCTCTAATACCGTCCCCATATCGCTCTGTTATCGCACACCTCCCATAGCTTCCCATATATCACTGCATTTTCGTGCACCTCCTATAGATTCCTCTATATCACTGTGCTTTTGCGCACCTGTCATACCTCCCCTATATCGTTGTGTTTTCGCGCAGCTCTCATACCTTCCCTATACCAACGTGTTTAAATGCATCTTGCATATCTACCCCTATATCCCTGCGTTTTCACTCTCCGCTCATACCATCCTCTATATTGCTGAGTTTTCGTGCACCTCTCATCGCTTCCCCTGTATCGACGTGTTTTCGTGCACCTCTCATACCTTCCCCTATATCACTGTGTTTTCGCGCACTTCCCATAGATTCCCCTATATCGCTGTGTTTTTGCGCACCTCGAATACCTTCCCCTATAACACCCTGTTTTCACGTACCACCCATACCTTCGCCTATATCGCTGTGGTTTCACGCACCTCCCATAGATTCCCCTATATCGCTGTGTTTTTGCACACCTCTAATACCTTCCCGTATAACGCCTTGTTTGACGCACCTCCCGTACCTTCCTCTATATCGCTATGTTTTTGCGCACCTCTCATACCTTCCCATATATCGCTGTGATTTCGTGCACCTCCCACACCTTCCCCTATATCGCTGTGTTTTCACACACCTCTCATACCATCCCCTATATTGCTGTGTTTTCGCTCACCTCTTACAGCTTCCCCTATATCGCCGTTTTATCGTGCGCCTCTCATACCTTCTCCTATATCGACGTCTTTTCGAGTACCTCCCATACCTTCCCCTATATTGCTGTGTTGTCACGTAGCTCTCATAGCTTCCACTATATCGCTGTTTTCGCGCACCTCTCATAAATTCCGCAACATCGCTGTGTTTTCACGTACCTCTAATACCTTTTCCTATATCGCAATGTATTCACACACATCCCATAGGTTCCCCTCTATCTCTGTGTTTTCTCTCACCTTTGATACCGTCCCCTATATCGCTCTGTTTTCGCTCAGTTCCTATAGATTCCCATATATCGCTGTGTTTTCGCCCACCTCTCATACCTTCCCCTATATCGTTGTGTTTTTACACAGCTCTCATACCTTCCCTATATTACTGTGTTTTCATGCATCTTGCATATCTATCCCTATATCCCTGCGTTTTCACTCTCCGCTCATACAGTCCTCTATATTGCTGAGTTTTCATGCACCTCTCATCGCTTCCCCTGTATCGACGTGCTTTCACGCAGCTCACATAACTTCACATATATCGTCGTGTTTTTGCACACCTCACATAGCTTCTGCTACATCACTGTTTTCGCGCACCTCTCATAGCTTCCTTTACATTGCTGTGTTTTCTCGCACCTCTCATACATTCCCCTATATCGCTCTGTTATCGCGCACCTCCCAAGCTTCCCATATATCGCTGCGTTTTCGTACACCTCCTATAGATTCCTCTATATCATTGTGTTTTCGCACACCTCTCATACATCCCCCTATGTCGCTGTGGTTTTGCACACCTCCCATAGATCCACCTATATCGCTGTGTTTTTGTGTACCTCTCATACCGTCCCTATATCGCCCTGTTTTCACGCACCTCCCATAGTTTCCCATATATCGCTGTGTTTTCCCGCACCTCTCATACCTTCCCCTTTTTCACTGTTTTTTCGCACACCTCTCATAGCTTTCCCTCTATCGCTGTGTTCTCGTGCACCTCTCATAGCTCTACATATATTGCAATGTTTTCGGACACCTCTCATAGTTTCCCTCAAATTGCTCTGTTTTTGTGCACCTCTCATAACATCACATATATCACCATGTTTTCGCGCACTTCCCATAGCTTCCCCTATATCACTGTGTTTTCGCGCACCTCTCATACCTTCCCCTATATCGCCGAGTTTTGGTGCACCTCCCACACCTTCCCCTATGTCCCTCTGTACTCGTACACCTTTCATAGCTTAACATATATTGCAATGTTTTCGTGCACCTCTCATAGATTCCCCCAAATTGCTGTGTTTACGCGCACCTCTCATATCTTCCCCTATTTCGCCGTGTTTTCGTGTACCTCTCATACCTTCTCCTATATCGCACTGTTTTCACGCACCTCCCATAGCTTCCCCTATATCGCTGCGTTTTCTCCCACCTCTAATACCGTCCCCATATCGCTCTGTTATCGCACACCTCCCATAGCTTCCCATATATCACTGCGTTTTCGCGCACCTCCTATAGATTCCTCTACATCACTGTGTTTTTGCGCACCTGTCATACCTTCCCCTATATCGTTGTGTTTTCGCGCAGCTCTCATACCTTCCCTATATCAGTGTGTTTTCATGCATCTTGCTTATCTACCCCTATATCCCTGCGTTTTCACTCTCCGCTCATACCATCCTCTATATTGCTGAGTTTTGGTGCACCTCTCATCGCTTCCCCTGTATCGACGTGTTTTCACGCACCTCACATACCTTCCCCTATATCACTGTGTTCTTGCGCACCTCTCATACCTTACCCTATATCGCTGTGTTTTATGCACCTCTCATAGCTTCCCCAATATCATTGTGTTTTCGCAGACCTCTCGTACCCTCCCCAACATTGCTGTGTTTTAGCGCATCGCTCATACCTTCCCCTATATCGATCTGCTTTCGCGCACCTCCCATAGCTTCCCCTACATCGCTGTGTTTTTGAACACCTCTCATACCTTCCCCTATATCGCCCTGTTTTCACGCACCTCCCATAGTTTCCCATATATCGCCGTGTTTTCCCGCAACTCTCATACCCTCCCCCTTTTCACGGTGTTATCGCGCACCTCTCATTGCTTCCCCTCTATCACTGTGTTCTCGTGCACCTCTCATAGCTTTCCATATACTGCAATGTTTTCGCGTACCTCTCACAGCTTCCCTCAAATTGCTGTATTTTCGTGCACCTCTCATAACATCACGTATAACACCATGTTTTCGCGCACCTCCCATAGCTTCCCCAATATCACTGGGTTATCCTGCACCTTTCATACCTTCCCCTATATCGCCGTGATTTCGTGCTCCTCCCATGCCTTCCGCTATATCGCTGTGTTTTCGCGCACCTCCCATAGATTCCCCTATATCGCTGTGTTTTTGCGCACCTGTCATACCTTACCCTATATCGCTGTGTTTTCACCCACCTCTCATCCCTTCCCCTATATCGCTGTATTTTCGCAAAAGTCCCATAGTTTCCCCTATATCGCTGTGTTTTCGCACACATCTCATACTTTACCCTATATCGCTGTGTTTTACCGTACCTCCCATAGCTTCCCCAATATCATTGTGTTTTCGCACACCTCTCATACCTTCCCCTATATTGCTGTGGATTCGCTCACCTCTTATAGCTTCCCCCATATTGCCGTGTTTTCACGCACCTCTGATACCTTCACGTATATCACCGTGCTTTCACGCACCTTCCATACCTTCCCTGATATTCCTGTGTTGTCACGTACCTCCCATAGCTTCTGCTGTATCGCTGTTTTTGCACCCCTCTCATAGCTTCCCCAACATCGCTGTGTTTTCACGTATCTCTCATACCTTCTCCTATATCGCAATGTTTCACGCACCTCCCACAGCTTCCCATATATCGCTGTGTTTTCTCACACGTCTGATACCGTCCCTTATATCTGTCTGTTGTCCTGCACCTCCCATAGCTTCCCATATATCGCTGTGTTTTTGCGCACCTCTCATACCTTCCCGTACATTGCTGTGTTTTCCTGCTCCTCTCATACTTTCTCCTATATCGCTGTGTTTTCACGCACCAACCATAGTTTCCCCTACATCACTGTGCTTTCTCGCACCGCTCATTCCTTCCCCAATATCGCTCTGTTATCAAGCACCTCCCATAGCTTCCCATATATCGCTGTGTTTTCGCGCACCTCTCATAACTTCCCCTATATCGTTGTGTTTTCGCGCACCTCTCATACATTCCCTATATCACTGTGTTTTCATGCATCTTGCATACTTACCCGTATATCCCTGCGTTTTCACGCTCCGCTCATTCCATCCTCTAATTTCTGAGTTTTCGTGCACCTCTCATCGCTTCCCCTATATCACTGCTGTTTTCGCTCACCTCTCACACCTTCCCCTTTATCGCCGTCTTTTCGTGCACCTCCCATACCTTCCCCTATATTGCTGTGTTCTCGTACACCTCTTATAGCTTAACATATATTGCAATGTTTTCGTGCACCTCTCATAGAATCCCCCAAATCACTGTGTTTACGCGCACCTCTCATGACTTCCCCTATATCGCTGTGTTTTCGTGCACCTCCCATAGAGTCCCCTATATCGCCGTGTTTTTGCTCACCTCTCACAGCTTTGCCTAAATCGCGCATCACTCCTACCTTCACCTTTTCATATACCGATGTGTTTTCACAAACCTCTCATACCTTCACGTATATCGCCGTGTTTTCGTGCACCTCCCATGACTTCCCCTATATCACTGTGTTTTCGTGCACCTCTCATACCTTCCCCATATTACTGTGTTTTCGCTCACCACTTATCACATAGCTTCCCCTATAACGCCGTGTTTTCCTGCACTTCTCATACCTTCCCCGATATCGATGTGTTTTCACGCACCTCTGATACCTTCACATATATTGCCGTTTTTTCGTGCACCATCCATACCTTACCCTATATTGCTGTGTTGTTGCATAACTCCAATAGCTTCCGTTATATCACGGTTTTCGCGCACCTCTCATGCCTTCCTGTACATCGATGTGTTTTCGTACTCCTCTCATACTTTCTCCTATATTGCCGTGTTTTCATGCACCTCCCATAGCTTCCCCTATATCGCTGTTTTTCTCGCACCCCTCATACCTTCCCCATGTCGCTCTGTTTTCGTGCACCTCCCATAGCTTCCCATATATCGCTGCGTTTTCGTGCACCTTCTATAGATTCCTCTATATCACTGTGTTTTCGCACACCTCTCATACCTCCCCCTATATCATTGTGTTTTCGCGCACCTCTCATACTTTCCCCTATATCGCCGTGTTTTCGTGCACCACCCATACCTTCCCCTATATCGCTGTGGTTTCGCGCACCTCCCATAGATTCCCCTATATCGCTGTGTTTTTGCACACCTCTCATACCGTCCCTGATATCGCCCTGTTATCACGCACCTCCCATAGTTTCCCATATATCGCAGTATTTTCCCGCACCTCTCATAACTTCCTCTTTTTCACTGTATTTTCGTGCACCTCTCATTGCTTCCCCTCTATCGCTGTGTTCTCGTGCACCTCTCATAGCTTTCCATATATTGCAATGTTTTCGTGCACCTCTCATAGCTTCCCTCAAATTGCTCTTTTTCGCAGACCTCTCATATAATCATCTATATCACCATGTTTTCGCGCACCTCCCATAGCTTCCCCTATATCACTGCTGTTTTCGCGCACCTCTCATACCTTCCTCTATATTGCCGTGTTTTCGTGCACCTCCCATACCTTCCCCTATATTGCTGTGTTTTTGTGCACCTCCCATAGAGTCCCCTATACCGCTGTGTTTTCGCACACCCCTCATACCTTCCCCTATATCGCTTTGTTATCGCGCACCTCCCATAGCTTCCCATATATCGTTGCTTATTTGCGCACCTCCTATAGATTCCTCTATATCACTGTGTTTTTGCGCACCTCTCATACCTTTCCCTATATCGCCGTGTTTTCATGCACCACCCATACCTTCTACTATATCGCTGTGATTTTGTACAACTCCCATAGATTCCCCTATGTCTCTGTGTTTTTGGGCACCTCGCATACCTTCCCCTATATCGACGTGTTTTCACGCAACTCTCATATCTTCTTGTATATCGCCGTGTTTTCATGTACCTCTCATAGCTTTCCCTATATCACTATGTTTTTGCACACCTTTCATACCTTCCCCTATATCGACGTGTTTTCGCAGACTTCTCATCCCTTCCCCGATATTGCTGTGTTTTAGCGCACTTCTGATACCTTCCCCGTATGACTGTGTTTTCACGCACCTCCATAACTTCCCTTATGTCTCTGTTCTCTTCTGCACCTCTCATCACTTCCCCTATTTAGCTCTGCTTTCGCACACCTCCCATAGCTTCCCGTACATCGCTGTGTTTTTGCTCACCATTCATACCTTCCCCCATATCCCACTGTTTTCAAGCACCTCCCATAGTTTCCCATATATCGCCATGTTTTCGCGCACCTCTCATACTTTCCCCTATATCGCTATGTAATCGCACACCACGCATAGCTTCCCATTTTTCGTCCTGCTTACGCGCACCTCTCACATCTTCCTATATATTGCGATGTTTTCGCGCACCTCTCATAGCTTCCCCCAAATCGCTGTGTTTTCGCGTTCCTCTCATACATTCCCCTATGTCGCTCTGTTTTCATGCACCTCCCATACCTTCCAATATATCGCTGGTTTTTCGCGCACCTCTCACACCTTCCACTATATCGCTTTTCCTTTTTTGCTGTGTTTTCGCTCACCTCTCATAGCTTCCCCTATACCACCTATTTTTCACGCACATCTAATTACTTCCCCTTTATCGCTGTGTTATCGAGCAGCTCACATAACTTCCCCTATATTGCTATGTTTTCAGGGACCTTCCATAGCTTCCTATTTTTCACCATATTTTTGCGCACCTCTCATAGCTTCCCATATATTGCGATGTCTTCACGGACCTCTCATAGATTCGCCAAAGTTGCCGTGCTTTTGCGCACCTCCCATAGCTTCCTCCATATTGCAGTGTTTTCTCACACACCTCATACATTCCCCTATATTGCTGTGTTTTCACTCACCTCTCATCCCATCCCCGATATCACTGTGATTTCGCGCTCCTTCCAAGGCTTCCTCTATATCCCTGTGCTTTCGCTCACCTCTCATAGCCTCCGCTATATCACCGAGTTTTCGCGCACCTCTCATATCTTGCCCTATGTCGCTGTGCTCTTGTGCACCTCTCTTCACTTCCCCTATATCGCCCTGTTTTCACGGACCTCCCATAGCTTCCCATTTTTCGCCGTGTTTTCGCGCACCTCTCATAGCTTTCCATGTATTGCCGTGTATTCGCACATATCGCATAGCTTCCCCTATATCGTTGTGTTCTCGCGTGCCTCCTATACCTTCCACTCTATCGCTGTATTTTCGTGCACCTCTCATAGCTTTCTATATATTGCAATTTTTTCGCGCACCTCTCATAGCTTCCCCCGAATCGCTGCGTTTTCGTACACCTCGCATAGCTTTCTATATATTGCAATTTTTCTGCGCACCTCTCATTGCTTCCCCTATATCGCCGTATTTTCACGCACCTCGCATAGTTTCTCATATATCACCATGTTTTCGTACACCTCCCATACCTTCCCCTTTTTTGCTGTGTTATTGCACACCGCTCATAGCTTCCCCTCTATTGCTGTGCTCTCGTGCACCTCTCATAGGTTTCTATATATTGCAATATTTTCGCGCACCTCTCATAGCTTCCCCAAAATCACTGTGTTTTCGCACACCTCTCATACCTTCCCTTTTTTAGCTGAGTTTTCGCTCATCTCTCATACATTCTGCTATATCGACGTGCATTAAAGCACCTCTCATACCTTCACGTGTATCTCCCTGTTTTCGCGCACCTCCCATATCTTCCCCTATATCCCCTTATTCTGGCGAAACTTGCATAGCTTCTCCTACATCGCTATGTTTTCTCACACATCACATACCTTCCCCTAAATCACAGAATTTTCACGCACTTCCCATACATTACCCTATATCGCTGTGATTTCCCGCACCTCCCAAGGCTTCCCCTATATCGCTGTGTTTTCGCTCACCTCTCATAGCTTCCTCTATATCACCGGATTTTCGCGCACCTCTGATATCTTGACCTATATCACTGTGTTATCAAGCAGCTGTCATAGCTTCCCCTATATTGCTCTGTTTTCACGCACCTCCCATAGCTTCCCCTATGTCACTGTGCTCTCGTGCACCTCTCACCACTTCCCCTATATTGCCCTGTTTTCACGGACCTCCCACAGCTTCCCATTTTTCGCTATGTTTTCGCGCACCTCTCATAGCTTCCCATATATTGTGATGTTTTCGCGCACTACTGATAGATTCCCCCAAATCGCTGTGTTTTTACGCACCTCTCATGCCTTCCCCGATATCACTGTGATTTCACATCCCAAGGCTTCCCCTATAGCGCTCTGTTTTCGCTCACCTCTCATACCTTCCGCTGTATCACCGTGTTTTCGCGCACATCTCATTACTTCCTCTATATCGCTGTGTTATCAAGCAGCTCACATAACTTACCCTGTATTGCCATGTTTTCAGGGACCTCCCATTTCTTCCCATTTTTCACCATGTTTTCGCGCACCTCTCATAGCTTCCCATATATTGTGATGTTTTCGCGGACCTCTCATAGATTCGCCAAAATCGCTGGGTTTTTGCGCACCTCTCATAGCTTCCCCTATATCGCCATGTTCTGGCGCACCTTGCATAGCTTCCCCTACGTCGCTGTGTTTTCGCGCACCTTTCATATCTTCTCCTATATCGCCGTGCGTTCATGCACCTCCCATAGCTTCCCCTATATTGCTGTGTTTTCTGACAGCTCTCATACGTTCCCCCTTCTCTCTCTGTTTTCGTGCACCTCCCATAGCTTCCCATATATCGCTGTGTTTTCGTGCACCTCTCATACCTTCTCCTATATCGCTGTGTTTTCACACACTTCTCATAGCTTCCCCTATATTGCTGTGTTTTCTCACACCTCTCATACCTTCCCCTATATCGCTTTGTTTTTGTGCATCTCCCATAGTTTCCCATTTATCGTTGTGTTTTCACGCATTTCTCATACCTTCCACTATTTCGCGGTGTTTTCGCGCATCTTTCGTAGCATCCCCTATATCGCTGTGTTTTCGCACAGCTCTCATACCTTCAACTATATCGCTGTGTTTACGCGCAAGTTCCATACGTTCCCATATATTGCTGTGTTTTTCCCCACCTCCCATAGCTTCCCCTATATTGCTGTGCTTTTTCACACATCTCATACATTCTGCTGTATCGCTGTATAATCGCACACCTCTCATTGCTTCCCCTATATCGCTGTGCTTTCGCGCACCTCCCATAGCTTCTGCTCTATCGCTGTGTTATCGCTTCCCTCTGATACCTTCACATAAATCGCTGTGTTATCGCGCACCTCCCATAGCTTCCCCTGTATCGCCGGGTTTTTGCGCACCTCTCATATATTCCCCTATAGCGCTGTGTTTCGCGCACCTCCCATAGCTTCCCATATATCGCTGTGTTTTCACGCACCTCTCCTAGCTTCCCCCCTACCGCTGTGTTCTCGAGTACCTCTCATTGCTTCCATATATTGCAATGTTTTCGCGCACGTCGCATAGCTTCCCCGAAATCGCAGTGTTTTAACGCACCTCTCATACCTTCCCCTACATCTCTGTGTTTTCACGCATCTCTCATTCCTTCTCCTATATCACCATGTTCTCATGCACCTCCCATAGCTTCCCCTATATCACTGTGTTTTCTCACACCTCTCATACCTTCCCCTATATCGCTGTGTTTTCCCGCACCTCACGTAGTTTCCCCAATATCATTGTGTTTTTGCTCACCTGTTATAGCTTCCCCATATCGCTGTGTTTTCACGCGCCTCTCATATCTTCCACTATATCGCTGTGTTTTCGCGCACGTCCCATAACTTCCCGTACTTCGCTGTATTTCTGCAAACCTCCCTTATCTTCCCATACATCGCCGTGTTTTCGCACACCTCCCATAGGTTTCCCTGTAAGACTGTGTTTTCGCGCAGCTCTCATCCCTTCCCCTATATCGCTGTGTCATCACACACCTCTCATAGCTTCCCATCTACCGCTGCGTTCTCGTGCACTTCTCATACCTTCCCCTATATCGCTGTGTTTTTGCTCACCTCTCATAGCTGCCACTATATCGCCATATATTCGCACAGCTCCCATACCTTCCCCTATAGAGATGCGTTTTCTCTCACCTCTCGTAACTTCCCTTATCTCGCTGTGTTTGGCGCACCTCCCATAGCTTCCTCTCTATCGCTGTGTTTCTGCTCACCTCTCATAGCTTTACATATATCGCCAAGTTCTCGCGCACCTTTCATACCTTCCCCTTTTTAGCCAAGTTTACGCTCATCTCTCGTACTTTCTCCTATATCGCTGTGTTTTCGCGCACCTCCTATAGCTTCCTCTATATCGCTGTGTTTTCGCGCACCTCTCATACCTACCTCTATGTCACTGTTTTCATTCACCTTGCATACCATCTCATACCTCTCATCACTTCCCCTATATTGATGTGTTTTCACACACCTCTCATTCCTTCACGTATATCACCGTGTTTTCGTGCACCTCCCATAGCTTCCCCTATAGCGCTGTGTTTTCGCGCACCTCTCATAGCTGTCACAAAATCTCTCTGTTTTCACGCACCTCTCGTAGCTTCCCCATATCGATTTGTTTTCGCACACCTCTCATACCTTCCCCTATATCGCCGTGTTTTCGCGCACCTCTCATAGCTTCCCCTATATCACTGTGTTTTCACCGGCCTGTCATACCTTCCTCTATATCGCTTTTTTTTCGCGCACCTCGCATTGCTTCCCCTACATCATTATGTTTTCGCGCATGTCTCATACCTTCAACTATATTGATGTGTTTTCACGCACCTCTCATACATTCCCCTATATCACTGCGTTTTCACGCACCTCTCATAGCTTCCCCCAAATCTTTTCTTTTTAAGTCTTTTTATTGAATTAGTACGCAAAAGGTAAACCATATAGGCACTGATACACAGTTGCAATATAACTTTACAAGAGGTACACAAAAAAAAAAGTTAGTACAAACAGTGCAGTTTAGACTTAAAATAACCAGGTAATATAATAGATATAGGGGAAGCAATGGCAGGTGCGTGAAAACACCACGACATAGGAGAAGTTATGAGAGGTGCGCGAAAAAAAGCTATATAGGGGAAGCTATGAGAGGTGCACGAAAACATTGCAATATATGGAAAGCTATGAGAGGTGCACGAGAACACATTGATATAGGGGGAGCTATGATAGGCACGCGGAAGCACAGCGATGTAGGGGAACCTATGGGAGGTGCACGAAAACACAGCGATATAGGAGAAGTTAGGAGAGGTGTGCGGAAATGCAGCGATATAGTGAAAGGTATGAGAGCTGCGCGAAAACACAGCAATATATGGGAAGCTATGGGAGGTGCACGAAAACAGAGCAATATAGGGGAAGTTATCACAGGTGTGAGAAAACACAGCAAAATAGGGGAAGCTATGGGAGGTGCGCGAAAACACAGCAATATAGGGGAAGCTCAGAGACGTGCGGAAAAACACAGCAATATAGGGGTAGGTATGCGAGGTGTGTGAAAAGACAGTGATATATGGGAAGCTATAGGAGGTGTGCGAAAACATGGCGATATAGGCACAGCTGTGAGAGGTCTGCAAAAACTCAGCCATATAGGGGAAGGTATGAGAGGTGCGAGAAAACAACGATATAGGGGAAGCTATGAGAGGTGCGAGAAAACACAGCGATTTGGGGTAAGCTATGAGAACACATTGATATAGGGGAAGGTATGATAGGCACGCGAAAACACAGCGATGTAGCGGAACCTATGGAAGGTGCATGAAAACACAGCGATATAGGGGAAGTTATGAGAGGTGTGCGAAAACCCAGCGATTTAGGTGAATCTATGAGAGGTGCACGGAAAATAGCGATATAGGGGAAGCTATGTGAGGTGCGAAAAATCACACCAATATACAGGAAGGTATGAGCAGTGCGCGAAAACATGGAGATGTAGGGGAATGTATGAGAGGTGTGCGAAAACACAGCAATATAGGGGAAGTTATGAGAGGTGAGAGAAATCGCACCTCTATAGGGGAAGGTATGAGAGGTGCGCGAGAGCACAGCGATAGAGTGGAAGCTATGAGAGGTGCGTGATAACACAGCGATAAAGGGGAAGGGACGAGAGGTGTGCGAAAACACATTCTTATAGGGGAACCTATGGGAGGTGCGCGAAAACACGACTATATATGGGAAGATATGAGGTGCGAGAAAGCACAGCGATTTGGGGGAAGCTATGAGAGGTGGGCGAAAACATCGCAATACATGGAAGCTATGAGAGGTGCGTGAGAACACAGCGGTAGAGTGGAAGCTGTGAGAGGTGCGCAATAACACAGCGATATAGTTGGAGGTATGAGAGGTGCACGAAAACACAAGGATTTAGGGGAAGCAATGCGAGGTGCGCAAAAACACTGATATATGGGAAGCTATGAGAGGTGCGCGAAAACACAGCAATATAGGGGAAGGTATGAGAGGTGCGCTAAAACACAGAGCTTTTGGTAAAGCTTTGAGAGGTGCATGAGAACACAGCACTATAGGGGAAGGTATGGGATGTGCGCGAAAACACAGCGATATAGTTGAATGTATGAGAGGTGCGCGAAAACATGGCGATATAAGAGAATGTATGAGAGGTGCGCAAAAACATGGCGATATAAGAGAATGTATGAGAGGTGCGCAAAAACACGCTGATACGGGGGAAGTTATGAGTGGTGAGCGAATACACAGCTGTACAGGGGAAGTTATGAGAGGTGCGCGAAAATACAGCGATATAGGGGAAGCTATGAGAGGTGCGCGAAAATACAGCAATACAGCAGAATGTATGAGATGTGCACAAAAGCACAGCAATATAGGGGAAGCTATGGGAGGTGCGGAAAAACATAGCAATATATGGGAAGGTATGGAACGTGCGCGTAAACACAGCGATATAGTTGAAGGTATGAGAGGTGCGCGAAAACACGGCGATACAGGGGAAGTTTTGAGAGGTGATAGAAAACACAGCTGTATAGGGGAAGTTATGAGAAGATCGCGAAAACACGGCAATATTGGGGCAGCTGTAAGAGGTGAACGAAAATACAGCGATATAGGGGAAGCTATGCGAGGTGAGCAAAAACACAGCGATTTAGGGGAATCTATGAGAGGTGCGCGAAACACAGTGATATAGGGGAAGCTATGCGATGTGCGCAAATTCACACCAATATACAGGAAGGTATGAGCAGTGCACGAAAACATGGAGATGTAGGGGAATGTATGAGAGGTGCGCGAAAACAGGGCAATATAAGGGAAGTTATGAGAGGTGAGAGAAAATGCACCTCTATAGGGGAAGGTATGAGATCTGCGCAAAAATATGGTGATATAGTGGCAGCTATGAGAGGTGAGTAAAAACACAGTCTTATAGGGGAACCTATGGGAGGTGCACGAAAACACGACGATATCTGGGAAGTTATGAGAGGTGCGCGAAAACACATCGATATAGGAGAAGCTACGGGAGGTGCGCGTAAACACAGCGATATAGTGGAAGGTATGAGAGGTATGCGAAAACACAGCAATATATGGGAAGCTATGGGAGGTGCATGAAAAACAGAGTGATATAGGGGGAAGGTATGAAGGGTGCAAGAAAACACAGCAATATAGGGGAAGCTACGGGAGGTGCACGAAAACATAGCGATATATGGGAAGCTATGAGAGGTGCGCGAAAACATGGCGAAAAATGGGAAGCTACGGGAGGTGCACAAAAACAGAGCAATATAGGGGAAGGTATGAGAGGTGCGAGAAAACACAGCGATATAGGGGAAGCTATGTCAGATGCGTGAAAACACGGCGTTATGGGAGAAATTATGAGAGGTGCGAGAAAACTCAGCAATATATGGGAAGCCAGGGGAGGTGCACGACAACAGAGAGATATAGGGGAAGGTAGCAGAGGTGCGAAAAAACACAGCGATATAGGGGAAGCTGTGGGAGGTGTGCGAAAACATGGCAATATAGGGGACGCTATACGAGGTGCGTGAAAACACAGCGATCTAGGGGAAGCTATGAGAGGTGTGCGAAAATATCGCCATATATGGCAAGCTATGAGAGGTGTGCCAAAACAGCGATATAGCGGAAGCAGTGGGAGGTATGCGAAAACACAGCAATATCGGGGAAGGTATGAAAGCTGTTTGAAAACAAAGCGATATAGGGAAAGATGTGAGAGGTGCGCGAAAACGTGGCGATATAGGGGAAGGTATCAGAGGTGCGCGAAAACACAATGATATTGGGGAAGCTATGGGAGGTGCGGGAAAACACAGCGATACAGGAGAAGCTGTGAGAGTTGCACAAAAACACAGTGACTTGGGGAAAGCGATGAGAGGTGTGGGAAAACATTGCAATATATGGGAAGCCATGTGAGGTGCGCGAAAAAACAGCAAAATGGGAAGCTATGGGAGGTGCGTGAATACACAGCGATATAGGGGAAGGTGTGAGATGTGGCGAAAACGCATCGATATAGTGCAAGGTATGAGTGGTGATCGAAAGCACAACGATATAGGGGTAGGTATAGAGGTGCGCGAAAACACAGCGATATAGGCGAAGATATGAGAGGTCTGCAAAAACACGCATTATAGGGGTAGGTATGAGAGGTACGCGAAAACACATCAATACCAGGGAAGCTACGAGAGGTGCGTGAAAACACATCGATACAGGAGAAGGTATAGAAACATAGAAACATAGAAAATATGTGCATGAGAACACAGTGACAGAGGGGAAGTTATGAGGGGTGCGGGAAAATGCAACGATATAGGGTAAGTTATGAGAGGTGCGTGAAAACACAGCAATATAGGGGAAGCTGTGGGAGGTGCACGAAAACACGGCTATATACGTGAAGCTATGAGAGGTGTGTGAAAACACGTCGATATGGGGGAACGTATGAGAGATTAGCGAAAACTCAGCTAAAGAGGGGAAATTATGAGTGATGCACGAGAACACGGCGATATAGAAACATAGAAACATAGAAAATAGGTGCAGGAGCAGGCCATTTGGCCCTTCGAGCCTGCACTGCCATTTATTATGATCATGGCTGATCATCCAACTCAGAACCCCGCCCCAGCCTTCCCTCCATACCCCCTGATCCCCGTAGCCACAAGGGCCATATCTAACTCCCTCTTAAATATAGCCAATGAACTGGCCTCAACTGTTTCCTGTGGCAGAGAATTCCACAGATTCACCACTCTGTGTGTGAAGAAGTTTTTCCTAATCTCGGTCCTAAAAGGCTTCCCTTTTATCCTCAAACTGCGGCCCCTCGTTCTGGAATTCCCCAACATCGGGAACAATCTTCCTGCATCTAGCATGTCCAATCCCTTTAGGATTTTATACGTTTCAATCAGATCCCCCTTCAATCTTCTAAATTCCAATGAGTACAAGCCCAGTTCATCCAGTCTTTCTTCATATGAAAGTCCTGCCATCCCAGGAATCAATCTGGTGAACCTTCTTTGTACTCCCTCTATGGCAAGGATGTCTTTCCTCAGATTAGGGGACCAAAACTGCACACAATATTCCAGGTGTGGTCTCACCAAGGCCTTGTACAACTGCAGTAGTACCTCCCTGCTCCTGTACTCGAATCCTCTCGCTATAAATGCCAGCACACCATTCGCCTTTTTCATCGCCTGCTGTACCTGCATGCCCACTTTCAATGACTGGTGTATAATGACACCCAGGTCTCGGTGCACCTCCCCTTTTCCTAATCGCCACCATTCAGATAATAATCTGTTTTCCTGTTTTTGCCACCAAAGTGGCAAAACTTCACATTTATCCACATTAAATTGCATCTGCCATGAATTTGCCCACTCACCCAACCTATCCAAGTCACTCTGCATCCTCTTAGCATCCTCCTCACAGCTAACACTGCCACCCAGCTTCGTGTCATCTGCAAACTTGGAGATGCTGCATTTAATTTCCTCATCCAAGTCATTAATATATATTGTAAACAATTGGGGTCCCAGCACTGAGCCTTGCGGTACCCCACTAGTCACCGCCTGCCATTCTGAAAAGGTCCCGTTTATTCCCACACTTTGCTTCCTGTCTGCTAACCAATTCTCCATCCACATCAATACCTTACCCCCAATGTCGTGTGCTTTAAGTTTGCACACTAATCTCCTGTGTGGGACCTTGTCAAAAGCCTTTTGAAAATCCAAATATACCACATCCACTGGTTCTCCCCTATCCACTCTACTAGTTACATCCTCAAAAGATTCTATGAGATTCGTCAGACATGATTTTCCTTTCACAAATCCATGCTGACTTTGTCCGATGATTTCACCGCTTTCCAAATGTGCTGTTATCACATCTTTGATAACTGACTCCAGCAGTTTCCCCACCACCGACGTTAGGCTAACCGGTCTATAATTCCCTGGTTTCTCTCTCCCTCCTTTTTTAAAAAGTGGGGTTACATTAGCCACCCTCCAATCCTCAGGAACTAGTCCAGAATCTAACGAGTTTTGAAAAATTATCACTAATGCATCCACTATTTCTTGGGCTACTTCCTTAAGCACTCTAGGATGCAGACCATCTGGCCCTGGGGATTTATCTGCCTTCAATCCCTTCAATTTACCTAACACCACTTCCCTACTAACAAGTATTTCGCTCAGTTCCTCCATCTCACTGGACCCTCTGTCCCCTACTATTTCTGGAAGATTATTTATGTCCTCCTTAGTGAAGACAGAACCAAAGTAATTATTCAATTGGTCTGCCATGTCCTTGCTCCCCATAATCAATTCACCTGTTTCTGTCTGCAGGGGACCTACATTTGTCTTTACCAGTCTTTTCTTTTTTACATATCTATAAAAGCTTTTACAGTCATTTTTTATGTTCCCTGCCAGTTTTCTCTCATAATCTTTTTTCCCCTTCCTAATTGAGAGGTGCACGAAACAAAACGATATAGGGGTAGGTATGCGAAGGTGCGCAAACACATATCGATCTACTTGAAGGCATGAGAGGTGCGCGAAAATAACAAAATAGGGGAAGCTATGTAAGGTGCGTGAAAACACATCGATATAGGGGTAGCTATGAGAGGTGCGAGAAAACAAATCAATATAGGGGAAGCTACGGGAGGTGCGCAAAATCACAGCGATATCGGGGAAGCTATGGGATGTGTGCGAAAGCACAGCGATACAGGGGAAGATATAAGAGGTGCGCGAAAAGACAGCCATGTTGGGGAATCTATGGAAAGGTGCGCAAAAACACAGCGATAATTGGAAGGTATGGGAGGTGCGCAAAAACACAGCGCTATAGTGGAAGATATCAGAGGTGCACGAAATCACAGCGTTATCGGGGAATCTAAGGGAGGTGCGCGAAAACACAGCGATGTAGGGGAAGCTATGTGAGGTGCATCAGAACACTGCAATATGGGGGAAGATATGAGAGGTGCGCAAAAACACAGCTATTTGGGGAAAGCGATGAGAGGTGCGCGAAAACACAGTGATTTGGGGGAAGCTATGAGAGGTGCGCGAAATCAATGCAATATATGGAAAGCTATGACAGGTGCACGAGAACACAGCAACACAGGAGAGGTTATGACAGGCACGCGAAAACACAGTGATGTTGGGGAACCTATGGGAGGCGCATGTAAACACAGCGATATAGGAGAAGTTAGGAGAGGTGTGCGGAAATGCAGCGATATAGTGAAAGGTATGAGAGCTGCGCGAAAACACAGCGATATATGGGAAGCTATGGGAGGTGCACGAAAACAGAGCAATATAGGGGAAGTTATCACAGGTGTGAGAAAACACAGCAAAATAGGGGAAGCTATGGGAGGTGCGCGAAAACACAGCAATATAGGGGAAGCTCAGAGACGTGCGGAAAAACACAGCAATATAGGGGTAGGTATGCGAGGTGTGTGAAAAGACAGTGATATATGGGAAGCTATAGGAGGTGTGCGAAAACATGGCGATATAGGCACAGCTGTGAGAGGTCTGCAAAAACTCAGCCATATAGGGGAAGGTATGAGAGGTGCGAGAAAACAACGATATAGGGGAAGCTATGAGAGGTGCGAGAAAACACAGCGATTTGGGGTAAGCTATGAGAACACATTGATATAGGGGAAGGTATGATAGGCACGCGAAAACACAGCGATGTAGCGGAACCTATGGAAGGTGCATGAAAACACAGCGATATAGGGGAAGTTATGAGAGGTGTGCGAAAACCCAGCGATTTAGGTGAATCTATGAGAGGTGCACGGAAAATAGCGATATAGGGGAAGCTATGTGAGGTGCGAAAAATCACACCAATATACAGGAAGGTATGAGCAGTGCGCGAAAACATGGAGATGTAGGGGAATGTATGAGAGGTGTGCGAAAACACAGCAATATAGGGGAAGTTATGAGAGGTGAGAGAAATCGCACCTCTATAGGGGAAGGTATGAGAGGTGCGCGAGAGCACAGCGATAGAGTGGAAGCTATGAGAGGTGCGTGATAACACAGCGATAAAGGGGAAGGGACGAGAGGTGTGCGAAAACACATTCTTATAGGGGAACCTATGGGAGGTGCGCGAAAACACGACTATATATGGGAAGATATGAGGTGCGAGAAAGCACAGCGATTTGGGGGAAGCTATGAGAGGTGGGCGAAAACATCGCAATACATGGAAGCTATGAGAGGTGCGTGAGAACACAGCGGTAGAGTGGAAGCTGTGAGAGGTGCGCAATAACACAGCGATATAGTTGGAGGTATGAGAGGTGCACGAAAACACAAGGATTTAGGGGAAGCAATGCGAGGTGCGCAAAAACACTGATATATGGGAAGCTATGAGAGGTGCGCGAAAACACAGCAATATAGGGGAAGGTATGAGAGGTGCGCTAAAACACAGAGCTTTTGGTAAAGCTTTGAGAGGTGCATGAGAACACAGCACTATAGGGGAAGGTATGGGATGTGCGCGAAAACACAGCGATATAGTTGAATGTATGAGAGGTGCGCGAAAACATGGCGATATAAGAGAATGTATGAGAGGTGCGCAAAAACATGGCGATATAAGAGAATGTATGAGAGGTGCGCAAAAACACGCTGATACGGGGGAAGTTATGAGTGGTGAGCGAATACACAGCTGTACAGGGGAAGTTATGAGAGGTGCGCGAAAATACAGCGATATAGGGGAAGCTATGAGAGGTGCGCGAAAATACAGCAATACAGCAGAATGTATGAGATGTGCACAAAAGCACAGCAATATAGGGGAAGCTATGGGAGGTGCGGAAAAACATAGCAATATATGGGAAGGTATGGAACGTGCGCGTAAACACAGCGATATAGTTGAAGGTATGAGAGGTGCGCGAAAACACGGCGATACAGGGGAAGTTTTGAGAGGTGATAGAAAACACAGCTGTATAGGGGAAGTTATGAGAAGATCGCGAAAACACGGCAATATTGGGGCAGCTGTAAGAGGTGAACGAAAATACAGCGATATAGGGGAAGCTATGCGAGGTGAGCAAAAACACAGCGATTTAGGGGAATCTATGAGAGGTGCGCGAAACACAGTGATATAGGGGAAGCTATGCGATGTGCGCAAATTCACACCAATATACAGGAAGGTATGAGCAGTGCACGAAAACATGGAGATGTAGGGGAATGTATGAGAGGTGCGCGAAAACAGGGCAATATAAGGGAAGTTATGAGAGGTGAGAGAAAATGCACCTCTATAGGGGAAGGTATGAGATCTGCGCAAAAATATGGTGATATAGTGGCAGCTATGAGAGGTGAGTAAAAACACAGTCTTATAGGGGAACCTATGGGAGGTGCACGAAAACACGACGATATCTGGGAAGTTATGAGAGGTGCGCGAAAACACATCGATATAGGAGAAGCTACGGGAGGTGCGCGTAAACACAGCGATATAGTGGAAGGTATGAGAGGTATGCGAAAACACAGCAATATATGGGAAGCTATGGGAGGTGCATGAAAAACAGAGTGATATAGGGGGAAGGTATGAAGGGTGCAAGAAAACACAGCAATATAGGGGAAGCTACGGGAGGTGCACGAAAACATAGCGATATATGGGAAGCTATGAGAGGTGCGCGAAAACATGGCGAAAAATGGGAAGCTACGGGAGGTGCACAAAAACAGAGCAATATAGGGGAAGGTATGAGAGGTGCGAGAAAACACAGCGATATAGGGGAAGCTATGTCAGATGCGTGAAAACACGGCGTTATGGGAGAAATTATGAGAGGTGCGAGAAAACTCAGCAATATATGGGAAGCCAGGGGAGGTGCACGACAACAGAGAGATATAGGGGAAGGTAGCAGAGGTGCGAAAAAACACAGCGATATAGGGGAAGCTGTGGGAGGTGTGCGAAAACATGGCAATATAGGGGACGCTATACGAGGTGCGTGAAAACACAGCGATCTAGGGGAAGCTATGAGAGGTGTGCGAAAATATCGCCATATATGGCAAGCTATGAGAGGTGTGCCAAAACAGCGATATAGCGGAAGCAGTGGGAGGTATGCGAAAACACAGCAATATCGGGGAAGGTATGAAAGCTGTTTGAAAACAAAGCGATATAGGGAAAGATGTGAGAGGTGCGCGAAAACGTGGCGATATAGGGGAAGGTATCAGAGGTGCGCGAAAACACAATGATATTGGGGAAGCTATGGGAGGTGCGGGAAAACACAGCGATACAGGAGAAGCTGTGAGAGTTGCACAAAAACACAGTGACTTGGGGAAAGCGATGAGAGGTGTGGGAAAACATTGCAATATATGGGAAGCCATGTGAGGTGCGCGAAAAAACAGCAAAATGGGAAGCTATGGGAGGTGCGTGAATACACAGCGATATAGGGGAAGGTGTGAGATGTGGCGAAAACGCATCGATATAGTGCAAGGTATGAGTGGTGATCGAAAGCACAACGATATAGGGGTAGGTATAGAGGTGCGCGAAAACACAGCGATATAGGCGAAGATATGAGAGGTCTGCAAAAACACGCATTATAGGGGTAGGTATGAGAGGTACGCGAAAACACATCAATACCAGGGAAGCTACGAGAGGTGCGTGAAAACACATCGATACAGGAGAAGGTATAGAAACATAGAAACATAGAAAATATGTGCATGAGAACACAGTGACAGAGGGGAAGTTATGAGGGGTGCGGGAAAATGCAACGATATAGGGTAAGTTATGAGAGGTGCGTGAAAACACAGCAATATAGGGGAAGCTGTGGGAGGTGCACGAAAACACGGCTATATACGTGAAGCTATGAGAGGTGTGTGAAAACACGTCGATATGGGGGAACGTATGAGAGATTAGCGAAAACTCAGCTAAAGAGGGGAAATTATGAGTGATGCACGAGAACACGGCGATATAGAAACATAGAAACATAGAAAATAGGTGCAGGAGCAGGCCATTTGGCCCTTCGAGCCTGCACTGCCATTTATTATGATCATGGCTGATCATCCAACTCAGAACCCCGCCCCAGCCTTCCCTCCATACCCCCTGATCCCCGTAGCCACAAGGGCCATATCTAACTCCCTCTTAAATATAGCCAATGAACTGGCCTCAACTGTTTCCTGTGGCAGAGAATTCCACAGATTCACCACTCTGTGTGTGAAGAAGTTTTTCCTAATCTCGGTCCTAAAAGGCTTCCCTTTTATCCTCAAACTGCGGCCCCTCGTTCTGGAATTCCCCAACATCGGGAACAATCTTCCTGCATCTAGCATGTCCAATCCCTTTAGGATTTTATACGTTTCAATCAGATCCCCCTTCAATCTTCTAAATTCCAATGAGTACAAGCCCAGTTCATCCAGTCTTTCTTCATATGAAAGTCCTGCCATCCCAGGAATCAATCTGGTGAACCTTCTTTGTACTCCCTCTATGGCAAGGATGTCTTTCCTCAGATTAGGGGACCAAAACTGCACACAATATTCCAGGTGTGGTCTCACCAAGGCCTTGTACAACTGCAGTAGTACCTCCCTGCTCCTGTACTCGAATCCTCTCGCTATAAATGCCAGCACACCATTCGCCTTTTTCATCGCCTGCTGTACCTGCATGCCCACTTTCAATGACTGGTGTATAATGACACCCAGGTCTCGGTGCACCTCCCCTTTTCCTAATCGCCACCATTCAGATAATAATCTGTTTTCCTGTTTTTGCCACCAAAGTGGCAAAACTTCACATTTATCCACATTAAATTGCATCTGCCATGAATTTGCCCACTCACCCAACCTATCCAAGTCACTCTGCATCCTCTTAGCATCCTCCTCACAGCTAACACTGCCACCCAGCTTCGTGTCATCTGCAAACTTGGAGATGCTGCATTTAATTTCCTCATCCAAGTCATTAATATATATTGTAAACAATTGGGGTCCCAGCACTGAGCCTTGCGGTACCCCACTAGTCACCGCCTGCCATTCTGAAAAGGTCCCGTTTATTCCCACACTTTGCTTCCTGTCTGCTAACCAATTCTCCATCCACATCAATACCTTACCCCCAATGTCGTGTGCTTTAAGTTTGCACACTAATCTCCTGTGTGGGACCTTGTCAAAAGCCTTTTGAAAATCCAAATATACCACATCCACTGGTTCTCCCCTATCCACTCTACTAGTTACATCCTCAAAAGATTCTATGAGATTCGTCAGACATGATTTTCCTTTCACAAATCCATGCTGACTTTGTCCGATGATTTCACCGCTTTCCAAATGTGCTGTTATCACATCTTTGATAACTGACTCCAGCAGTTTCCCCACCACCGACGTTAGGCTAACCGGTCTATAATTCCCTGGTTTCTCTCTCCCTCCTTTTTTAAAAAGTGGGGTTACATTAGCCACCCTCCAATCCTCAGGAACTAGTCCAGAATCTAACGAGTTTTGAAAAATTATCACTAATGCATCCACTATTTCTTGGGCTACTTCCTTAAGCACTCTAGGATGCAGACCATCTGGCCCTGGGGATTTATCTGCCTTCAATCCCTTCAATTTACCTAACACCACTTCCCTACTAACAAGTATTTCGCTCAGTTCCTCCATCTCACTGGACCCTCTGTCCCCTACTATTTCTGGAAGATTATTTATGTCCTCCTTAGTGAAGACAGAACCAAAGTAATTATTCAATTGGTCTGCCATGTCCTTGCTCCCCATAATCAATTCACCTGTTTCTGTCTGCAGGGGACCTACATTTGTCTTTACCAGTCTTTTCTTTTTTACATATCTATAAAAGCTTTTACAGTCATTTTTTATGTTCCCTGCCAGTTTTCTCTCATAATCTTTTTTCCCCTTCCTAATTGAGAGGTGCACGAAACAAAACGATATAGGGGTAGGTATGCGAAGGTGCGCAAACACATATCGATCTACTTGAAGGCATGAGAGGTGCGCGAAAATAACAAAATAGGGGAAGCTATGTAAGGTGCGTGAAAACACATCGATATAGGGGTAGCTATGAGAGGTGCGAGAAAACAAATCAATATAGGGGAAGCTACGGGAGGTGCGCAAAATCACAGCGATATCGGGGAAGCTATGGGATGTGTGCGAAAGCACAGCGATACAGGGGAAGATATAAGAGGTGCGCGAAAAGACAGCCATGTTGGGGAATCTATGGAAAGGTGCGCAAAAACACAGCGATAATTGGAAGGTATGGGAGGTGCGCAAAAACACAGCGCTATAGTGGAAGATATCAGAGGTGCACGAAATCACAGCGTTATCGGGGAATCTAAGGGAGGTGCGCGAAAACACAGCGATGTAGGGGAAGCTATGTGAGGTGCATCAGAACACTGCAATATGGGGGAAGATATGAGAGGTGCGCAAAAACACAGCTATTTGGGGAAAGCGATGAGAGGTGCGCGAAAACACAGTGATTTGGGGGAAGCTATGAGAGGTGCGCGAAATCAATGCAATATATGGAAAGCTATGACAGGTGCACGAGAACACAGCAACACAGGAGAGGTTATGACAGGCACGCGAAAACACAGTGATGTTGGGGAACCTATGGGAGGCGCATGTAAACATAGCGATATAGGGGAAATTATGAGAGGTGCGCGAAAACACATCGATATAGGGGAAGCTACAAGAGGTACGCAAAAACACAGCAAATTGGGGAAAGCGATGAGAGGTGCACGAAAACATCGCAATATATGGGAAGCTATGAGAGGTGCGCAGAAACACGGTGAAAAATGGGAAGCTACGGGAGGTGCGCGAAAACAGAACGATATAGGGGAAGGTATGAGAGGTGCGAGAAAACACAGCGATATAGGGGAAGCTATGGTAGGTACGTGAAAACATGGCGTTATGGGGGAAAGTATGAGAGGTGCGCGAAAACGCAGCGATGTAGGGGAAAGTATGAGTGGTGCGCGAAAACACAACGATATATGGGAAGCCAGGGAAGGTGCACGACAACAGAGAGATACAGGGGAAGGTAGCAGAGGTACGAGAAAATGCAGCGATATAGGGGAAGCTATGTGAGGTGCGTGAAAACACAGCGATCTAGGGGAAGCTATGAGAGGTGCAGGAAAACATCACAATATATGGGTAGCTATGAGAGGTGCGCGAAAACACAGCGATATAGGGGAAGCTACGAGAGTTGCGCAATAACACATCGATATAGTGGAAGGTATAAGAGGTGCAAAAAAACTAAACGACATAGGGGGAGGTATGCGAGGAGCGCGAAAACTCGGCGAAATAGGGGAAGCTATGGAAGGTGCGCAAACATACATCGATATACTTGAATGTATGAGAGGTGCGAGAAAACACAATGATATAGAGGAATCTATGGGAGGTGCTCAAAAACACAGCGATAATGGGAAGTTATGGGAGGTGTGCAAAAACACAGGGCTATAGGGTAAGATATGAGATGTGCACGAAATCTCAGCGATATCAGGATGCTATGGGAGGTGTGCGAAAACACAGCGATACAGGGGAAGGTATAAGTGGTGCATGAAAACACAGCCATATTGGGGAATCTATAGGAGGTGCGCGAAAACACAGCGATTTGGGAAAAGCGATGAGAGGTGTCCGAGAACGTCGCAATATATGGGAAGCTATGAGAGGTGTGCGAAAACACGGCGAAAAAGGGGAAGCTATGCGAGGTGTATGAAAACACTGCGATATAGGGGAATGTATGAGAAGTGTGCGAAAACACACCGATAGAGTGGAAGGTATGAGGGGTGCGCAAAAACTCAACGATATAGCGGAAGGTATGCGAAGTGCGCGAAAACACATCGATATAGGGGAAGCCATGAGAGGGGAGCGTTATCTGAGCGATATATGTGACGGTATGAGAGGTGCACAAAAACACAGCGATATAGGGGAAGCTATGGGAGGTGCGCGAAAACATAGCGATATAGGGAAAGCTATGAGAGGTACGCGAAAACGCAGCAATATATGGGAAGCTAAGAGAGGTGCGCGAAAGCAGAGCGATATAGGGGAAGGTATGAGAGGTGACAGAAAACACAGCGATATAGTGGAAGCTATGGGAGGTGTGTGAAAACACGGCATTATAGTAGTAAGTATGAGAGGTGAACGAAAACACAGCGATGTAGGGGAAGGTATGAGCGGTGCACGAAAACACAGCGATATATGGGAAGCCATGGGAAGTGCATGACAACAGAGCGATATAGGGGGAAGTATCAGAGGAGTGAGAAAACACAGCAATATTGGGGAAGCTATGGGAGGTGAGCGAAAACACAGCGATATAGGGGAAGCTATGAGAGGTGCGCGAAAACACGGTGATATGGGGAAGCTATGAGAGGTTTGTGAAAAAATGCGTTATAGAGGCAGGTATGAAAGGTGCGTGAAAACACATCGATACAGGTGAAGGTATGAGAGGTGCACAAAAACACAACGACATAGGGGAAGGTATGCGAGTTACGTGAAAACACGGCAATCTAGAGGAAGGTATGAGAGGTGCGCGAAAACACAGTGATACAGGGGAAGCTATGGAAGGTGTGCAAACACACATCGATATACTTGAAGGTATGAGAGGTGTGCGAAAACACAACGATACAGTGGAAGCTATGAGAGGTGCGCAAAAACACAGCGCTATAGGGGAAGGTATGAGAGGTGCAAAAAATTACAGCGTTGTCGGGATGCTATGGGAGGTGTGCGAAAACACAGCGAAACAGTGGAAGGTATAAGAGGTGCACGAAAACATAGCCATATTGGGGAATCTATGGGAGGTGCGTGAAAACACAGCGATGCAGGGAAAGCTATGAGAGGTGCACGAAAACATTGCAATATATGGAAAGCTATGAGAGGTGCACGAGAACACAATGATATAGGGGAAGGTATGATAGGCACGTGAAAACACAGCAATGTAGGGGAACCTATGGGAGGTGCACGGAAACACAGCGATATAGGGGAAGTTATGAGAGGTGCGGGAAAACACATCGATATAGCGGAACCTATGAGACATGCGCGGAAACGCAGTGATATAGTGGAAGGTATGAGAGGTGCGCGGAAACACAGCGATATATAGGAAGCTATCGGAGGTGCACGAAAACAGAGCGTTTTAGGGAAAGGTATGAGAGTTGCAAGAAAACACAGCAATATAGGGGAAGCTACGGGAGGTGCGTGGAAAGACGGCGATATAGGTGAAGGTATGAGAAGTGCACGAAAACACAGCGATGGAGGGGAATCTATGCGAGGTGCGCGAGATCACGGCAATATGGGGGAAGATATGAGAGGTACGCAAAAACACAGTGAATTGGGGAAAGCAATGAGAGGTGCACGAAAACATCGCAATATATGGGAAGCTATGAGAGGTGCGCAAAAACACGGCGAGAAATGGGAAGCTACGGGAGGTGCGCGAAAACAGAACGATATAGGGGAAGGTATGAGAGGTGCGAGAAAACACAGCGATATAGGGGAAGCTATGGTAGGTACGTGAAAACATGGCGTTATGGGGGAAAGTATGAGAGGTGCGAGAAAACGCAGCGATGTAGGGGAAAGTATGAGTGGTGCGTGAAAACACAACGATATATGGGAAGCCAGGGAAGGTGCACGACAACAGAGAGATACAGGGGAAGGTAGCAGAGGTACGAGAAAATGCAGCGATATAGGGGAAGCTATGTGAGGTGCGTGAAAACACAGCGATCTAGGGGAAGCTATGAGAGGTGCGCGAAAACACAGCGATATAGGGGAAGCTATGGGAGGTGTGCGAGAAAACAGCGATACAGGGGAAGCTATGAGAGGTCTGCGAAAACACCCGTTATAGGGGCAGGTATCAGAGGTGTGCGAAAACACATCGATACCAGGGAAGCTACGAGAGGTGCACAAAAACACATCGATATAGAGGATGGTATAAGAGGTGCACAAAAACAAAACGACATAGGGGTAGGTATGTGAGGTACGCGAAAACACAGCGATATAGGGGAAGATATGGAAGGTGCGCAAACACGCATCGATATACTTGAAGGTATGAGAGGTGCGCGAAAACACAACGATATAGGGGAAGCTGTGCAAGGTGCGCGAAAACACAGTGATATAGGGGAAGGTATGACAGGTGCGAGAAAACACAGTGATATAGGGGAAGCCATGGGAAGTGCATGACAACAGAGCGATATAGGGGGAAGTATCAGAGGAGTGAGAAAACACAGCAATATTGGGGAAGCTATGGGAGGTGAGCGAAAACACAGCGACATAGGGGAAGCTATGAGAGGTGCGCGAAAACACGGTGATATGGGGAAGCTATGAGAGGTTTGCGAAAAAATGCGTTATAGAGGCAGGTATGAAAGGTGCGTGAAAACACATCGATACAGGTGAAGGTATGAGAGGTGCACAAAAACACAGCGATATAGGGGAAGCTATGGGTGGTGCGCGAAAACATAGCGATATAGGGAAAGCTATAAGGGGTGCGCGAAAACGCAGCGATCTACGGGAAGTTATGAGAGGTGTGCGAAAACATCGCCATATATGGCAAGCTATGAGAGGAGTGCGAAATCACAGTGATAAAGGGGAAGATATGAGAGGTGCTCGATATCACAGCGATATAGGGGAAGATGTGAGAGGTGCGTGAAAACACGACGATATAGGGGAAGCTATGAGAGGTGCGAGAAAACACAACGATATAGGGGAATCTATGGGAGGTGCTCAAAAGCACAGCGATAATGGGAAGGTATGGGAGGTGTGCAAAAACACAGGGTTATAGGGTAAGATATGAGAGGTGCACGAAATCACAGCGATATCAGGATGCTATGGGAGGTGTGCGAAAACACAGCGATGTAGGGGAAGTTATAAGAGGTGCATGAAAAGACAGCCATATTGGGGAATCTATAGGAGGTGTGCGAAAACACAGCGATTTGGGGAAAGCGATGAGAGGTGTCCGAGAACGTCGCAATATATGGGAAGCTATGAGAGGTGTGCGAAAACACGGCGAAAAAGGGGAAGCTATGCGAGGTGTATGAAAACACTGCGATATAGGGGAATGTATGAGAAGTGCGCGAAAACACACCGATAGAGTGGAAGGTATGAGAGGTGCGCAAAAACTCAACGATATAGCGGAAGGTATGCAAGGTGCCTGAAAACACACCTATATAGGGGAAGCCATGAGAGGGGAGCGTTATCTGAGCGATATATGTGACGGTATGAGAGGTTCACAAAAACACAGCGATGTAGGGGAAGCTATGGGAGGTGCGCGAAAACATAGCGATATAGGGAAAGCTATGAGAGGTGCGTGAAAACGCAGTGATATATGGGAAGCTACGACAGGTGTGCGAAAACAGCGTGATATAGGGGAAGTTATGAGAGGTGAGAGAAAACACAGCGATATAGTGGAAGCTATGGGAGGTGTGTGAAAACACGGCATTATAGTAGAAAGTATGAGAGGTGCACGAAAACTCTGCGATGTAGAGGAAGGTATGAGTGGTGCACGAAAACACAGCGAAATATGGGAAGCCATGGGAAGTGTATGACAACAGAGCAATATAGGGGAAAGTATCAGAGGAATGAGAAAACACAGCGATATTGGGGAAGCTATGGGAGGTGTGCGAAAACATGATGATATAGGAGACGCTATGTGAGGTGCCCGAAAACACAGCAACCTACGGGAAGTTATGAGAGGTGTGCGAAAACATCACCATATATGGCAAGCTATGAGAGGTGTGCGAAAACACAGCGATACAGGGGAAGGTATGAGAGGTGCTGGATAACACAGTGATATAGGGGAAGATGTGAGAGGTGCGTGAAAACACGACGATATAGGGGAAGCTATAAGAGGTGCGCGAAAACACAGTGATATAAGGGAAGGTATCAGAGGTGTGCGAAAACACAATGATATTAGGGAAGTTATGGGAGGTGCGCGAAAACATCGCCATATATGGCAAGCTATGAGAGGTGTGTGAAAACACAGCAATATAGGGGAAGCTATGTGAGGTGCACCAGAACACGGCAATATGGGGGAAGATATGAGAGGTGTGCAAAAACACAGCTATTTGGGGAAAGTGATGAGAGGTGCGCAAAAAAATTGCAATATATGGGAAGCTATGAGAGGTGCGCGAAAACACGGCGAAAAAGGGGAAGCTATGCGAGGTGCGTGAAAACATAGCGATATAGGGGAAGGTATGAGAGATCTGCGAGAAAACGCGTTATATGGGCAGGTATGAGAGGTGCGCGAAAACACATCGATACAGGGGAAGCTACGAGAGGTGCGTGAACACATCGATATAGTGGAAGGTATGAGAGGTGCGCTAAAACACAACGATATAGAGGAAGGTTTGCGAGGTGCGCGAAACCACGGTGATATAGGGGAAGTTATGAGAGGGGAGCATTATCTCAGCGATAATTGGACGGTATGAGAGGTGCACAAAAACACAGCCATATAGGGGAAGCTATGGGAGGTCCGCGAATGCATAGCGATATAGGGAAAGCTATGAGAGGTGCGCGTATACGCAGCGATATAGGGGAAGCTACGAGAGGTGCGCGAAAACAGAGCGATATAGGAGAAGGTGTGAGAGCTCTGCGAGAAAATGCGTTATAGGGGCAGGTAAGAGAGGTGCGCGAAAACACATCGATACAGGGGAAACTACGAGAGGTGCCCGAACTCATCGATATAGTGGAAGGTATGAGAGGTGCGCAAAAACTCAACGATATAACGGAAGGTATTCGAGGTGAGCAAAAACTCAGCGATATAGGGGAAGATAGGAGAGGTGCGCGAAAACACAGTGATATAGGGGAAGCTATGAGAGGGGAGCATTATCTGAGCGATATATGGACGGTATAAGAGGTGCACAAAAACACAGCGATATAGGAAACGCTATGAGAGGTGCGTGAAAACGCAATGATATATGGGAAGCTACGAGGTGTGCGCGAAAACACAGTGATACAGGGGAAGCTATGAGAGGGCTGTAAAAACACGCGTTATAGGGGTAGGTATGAGAAAAATGCGAAAACTCATCGATATCAGGGAAGCTACGAGAGGTGTGCGAAAACACGTTGATATATGGAAGATATGAGAGGTGCACAAAAACAACACGATATAGGGGTAGGTATGCGAGTTGCGCGAAAACACAGCGATATTGGGGAAGCTAAGAGAAGTGCGCGAAAGCAGAGCGATATAGGGGAAGGTATGAGAGGTGAGAGAAAACACAGCTATATAGTGGAAGCTATGGGAGGTGTGTGAAAGCACGGCATTATATTAGAAAGTATGAGAGGTACACGAAAACACAGCGATGTAGGGGACGCTATGTGAGGTGCCCGAAAACACAGCGATCTGTGGGAAGTTATGAGAGGTGTGCGAAAACATCGCCATATATGACAAGCTATGAGAGGTGTGCAAAAACATCGCCATATATGGTAAGCTATGAGAGGTGTGCGAAAACAGCGATATAGCGGAAGCTATGGGAGGTATGCGAAAACAAAGCAATATAGGGGAAGATGTGAGAAGTGCGCGAAAACACGATGATATAGGGGAAGCAATAAGACGTACGCGAAAACACAGCGATATAGGGGAAGGTATCAGAGGTGTGCGAAAACACAATGATATTGTGGAAGGTATTGGAGGTACTGGAAAACACAGCGATATAGGAGAAGCTATGAGAGGTGTGCGAAAACACAATGATACAAGGGAAGCTATGAGAGGTCTGTAAAAACACGCGTTATAGGGGCAGGTATGAGAAAAATGCGAAAACTCATTGATATCAGGGAAGCTACGAGAGGTGCGCGAAAACACATTGATATATGGAAGATATGAGAGGTGCACAAAAACAACACGATATAGGGGTAGGTATGCGAGTTGCGTGAAAACACAGCGATATAGGGGAAGGTATGAGAGATCTGCGAGAAAACGCGTTATATTGGCAGGTATGAGAGGTTCGCGAAAACACATCGATACAGGGGAAGCTACGAGAGGTGCGTGAACACATCGATATAGTGGAAGGTATGAGAGGTGCGCAAAAACATAATGATATAGCGGAAGGTGTGCGAGATGCGCGAAAACACGGCGATATAGGGGAAGCTATGAGAGGTGTGCGAAAACAGCGATATGGCAGAAGCAGTGGGAGGTATGCGAAAACACAGCAATATATGGGAAGCCATGAAAGCTGTTTGATAACACAGCGATATAGGGAAAGATGTGAGCGGTTCGCGAAAACCTGGCAATATAGCGGAAGGTATCAGAGGTGTGCGAAAACACAGTGATATTGGGGAAGCTATGGGAGGTGCGGGAAAACACAGCGATATAGGAGAAGCTATGAGAGGTGCGCAAAAACACAGTGATTTCGGGAAAGCGATGAGAGGTGCGGGAAAACATCGCAATATATGGAAGGCTATGGGAGGTGCGCGAAAACATGGCGAAAAATGGGACGCTATGGGAGATTCGTGAAAACACATCGATACTGTGGAAGGTATGAGAGGTGCGCGAAAACACAACGATATATGGGAAGCTATCAGAGGTCTGCAAAACCACGTGTTATAGGGGCAGGTATGAGAAGTGTGCCAAAACACATCGATACTAGGGAAGCTACGAGAGGTGCGCAATAACACATCGATATAGTGGAAGGTATAAGAGGTGCACAAAAACAAAATGACATAGGGGTAGGTATGCGAGGAGCGCGAAAACACAGAGATATAGAGGAAGCTATGGAAGGTGCGCAAACACACATCGATATACTTGAAGGTATGAGAGGTGCGCGAAAACATAACGATATAGGGGAAGCTATGCAAGGTGCGCGAAAACACAACGATATAGGGGAAGCTATGAGAGCTGCGAGAAAACACAGCGATATAGGGGAATCTATGGGAGGTGCTCGAAAACACAGCTATAATGGGAAGGTATGGGAGGTGCGCAAAAACACAGCACTATAGGGTAAGATATGAGAGGTGCACAAAATCACAGCGGTATCGGGGAAGCTATGGGAGGTGTGCGAAAACACAGCGAAACAGGGGAAGGTATAAGAGATGCATGAAAACACAGCCATATTGGGGAATCTATGGGAGGTGCGCAAAAACACAGCGATTTGGGGAAAGCGATGAGAGGTATCCGAAAACATCGCAATATATGGGAAGCTAAAAGAGGTGCGCGAAAACACGGCGAAAAAAGGGAAGCTATGGGAGGTGTATGAAAATACAGTGATATAGGGGAAGGTATGAGAATTGCGCGAAAACACATCGATATAGTGTAAGGTATGCGAGGTGCGCGAAAACACAGCGATATAGGGGAAGCTATGAGAGGTCTGCGAGGAAACGCATTATAGTGGCAGGTATGACAGGTGCGCAAAACCTCAATGATATAGTGGAAGGCATGTGAGGTGCGCAAAAACACAGCGATATAGGGGAAGCTATGAGAGGTGCACGAAAACACGGTGATATAGGGGAAGCTATGAGAGGGGAGCGTTATCTGAGCGATATATGGGACGGTATGAGAGGTGCACAAAAACACAGCGATATAGGGGAATCTATGGGAGGTGCGCGAAAACATAACGATATAGGGAAAGCTATGAGAGGTGCGCGAAAACGCAGCGATATATGGGAAGCTAAGAGAGGTGCGCGAAAACAGAGCGATATAGGGGAAGGTATGAGAGGTGAAAGAAAACACAGCAATATAGTGGAAGCTATGGGAGGTGTGTGAAAACACGGCATTATAGTAGAAAGTATGAGAGGTGCACAAAAACACAGCGATGTAGGGGAAGGTATGAGTAGTGCACGAAAAAACAGCGATATTTGGGAAGCCATGGGAAGTGCATGACAACAGAGCGATATAGTGGAAAGTATCAGAGGAGTGAGAAAACACAGCGATATTGGGGAAGCTATGCGAGGTGTGCGAAAACATGGCAATACAGGAGACGCTATGTGAGGTGCCCGAAAACACAGTGATCTACAGGAAGTTATGAGAGGTGTGTGAAAACATCGCCATATATGGCAAGCTATGAGAGGTGAGCGAAAACACAGCGATACAGGGGAAGTTATGAGAGGTGCTCGATAACACAGCGATATAGGGGAAAATGTGAGAGGTGCGCGAAAACACAACGATATAGGGGAATGTATCAGAGGTGTGCGAAAACACAATGATATTAGGGAAGCTATGGGAGGTGTGTGAAAACACAGCGATACAGGGGAAGGTATGAGACGTGCGCGACAACACAGCCATATTGGGGAAGCTATAAGTGGTGCGCGAAAACACAGCAATGTAGGGGAAGTTATGGGAGGTGCACGACAACACAGCGACATAGGGGAAGGTTTCAGAGGTGAGAGAAAACACAGCGATGTAGGGGAAGCTATGGGAGGTGCGAGAAAACACAGCAATATAGGGGTGGGTATGCGAGGTGTGTGAAAACACAGTGCTATATGTGAAATTATGGGAGGTTCGCGAAAACACGGTGATATAGGCACAGCTGTGAAAGGTCAGCAAAAACACAGCGATATAGGGGAAGGTATGAGAGGTGCACGAAAACACAGCGATTTGGGGGAAGCTATGAGAGGTGCGTGAAATCAATGCAATATATGGAAAGCTATGAGAGGTGCACGAAAACACAGCAACAGAGGGGAGGGTATGATAGGCATGCAAATACACAGCGATGTAGGTAAACCTATGGGAGGTGCATGAAAACACAGCGATATAGGCGAAGTTGTGAGCGGTGCGCGAAAACACCGATATAGCGGAGGCTACGAGAGGTGCGCGAAAACACAGCGATATAGTGGAAGGTATGAGAGGTGCGTGAAAACACAATGATAGATGGGAAGCTATGGGGGGTGCACGAAAACAGAACAATATAGGGGAAGGTATGAGAGGGGCAAGAAAACACAGCAATATAGTGGAAGCTATGGGAGGTGCGTGAAAAGACCGAGATATAGGAGAATCTATGAGAAATGCGTGAAAACACAGAGATGTAGGGGAAGGTATGAGGGGTGCGCGAGAACACAGCGATATATGGGAAGCCAGGGGAGGTGCACGGCAACAGAGAGATATAGGGGACGCTATGGGAGGTGCGTGAAAACACAGCGATCTAAGGGAAGTTATGAGAGGTGTGCGAAAATATCGCTATATATGGCAAGCTATGAGAGGTGTGCTAAAACAGCGATATAGCGGAAGCAGTGGGAGGTATGCGAAAACACAGCAATATATGGGAAGCCATGAAAGCTGTTTGATAACACAGTGATATAGGGAAAGATGTGAGATGTGTGCGAAAACTCGGCAATATAGGGGAAGGTATCAGAGGTGAGCAAAAACACAATGATATTGGGGAAGCCATGGGAGGCGCGGGAAAACACAGCGATATAGGAGAAGCTACGAGAGGTGCGCAAAAACACAGTGATTTGGGGAAAGAGTGACAGGTGCGGGAAAACATTGCAATATATGGGAAGCTATGAGAGGTGCGCGAAAACACGGGGAAAAATGGGAAGTTATGGGAGATGCGTGAAAACACAGCGATATAGGGGAGGTATGAGAGGTGGCGAAAACACATCGATATATTGGAAGGTATGAGAGGTGCGTGAAAACACAACGATATAGAGGAAGCTATGAGAGGTGTGCGAAAACACAGCGATATAGGGGAAGCCACGGGAGTTGTGCGAAATCACAGCGATGTCGGGGAAGCTATGGGAGGTGTGTGAGTGCACAGCGATACAGGGGAAGGTATAAGAGGTGCACGAAAACACAGCCATATTGGGGAATCTATGGGAGTTGCGCGAAAGCACAGCGATGTAGAGGAAGCTAGGTGAGGTGTACCAGAACACGGCAATATGGGGGAAGATATGAGAGGTGCGCGAAAACACGGTGAAAAAGGGGAAGCTATGCGAGGTGCATGAAAACACATCGACATAGTGGAAGGTATGTGAGGTGCGCAAAAACATAGCGATATAGGGGAATCAATGAGAGGTCTGAGAGAAAACGCGTTATAGGGGCAGTTATGTGAGGTGCGCGAAAACACATCGATACAGGGGAAGCTACGAGAGGTGCGCAAAATCACATTGATATAGTGGAAGGCATGAGAGGTGCACAAAAACACAACGACATAGGGGCCGGTTTGCGAGGTGCGCAAAAACACATCGATATAGGGGAAGCTATGAGAGGTGCGCGAAAACACGGCGCTATAGGGGATGGGATAAGAGGTGCGCGAGAACACATAATACAGGGGAAGCTACGAGAGGTGCGCGAACACATCGATATAGTGGAAGGTATGAAAGGTGCGCAAAAACTCAAAGATATAGTGGAAGGTATGCAAGGTGCGCGAAATCACAGCGATATAGGGGAAGCTATGAGAGGTGCGTGAAAACACGGCGATATAGGGGAAGCTATGAGAGAGGAGCGTTATCTCAGCGATATATGGGACGGTATGAGAGCTGCACATATCACAGCGATATAGGGGAAGCTATGGGAAGTGCGCGAAAACATAGCGATATAGGGAAAGCTACGAGAGGTGCGCGAAAACAGAGCGATATAGGGGAAGGTATGAGAGGTGAAAGAAAACACAGCGATACAGTGGAAGCTATGGGAGGTGTGTGAAAACACGGCATTACAGTAGAAAGTATGAGAGGTGGACAAAAACACAGCGATGTAGGGGATGGTATGAGTGGTGCACGAAAACACAGCGATATATGGGAAGCCATGGGAAGTGCACGACAGCAGAGTGATATAGGGGAAGGTATCAGAGGAGTGAGAAAACATAGCGATATATATGGGAAGCTATGGGAGGTGTGCGAAAACATGGCGATCTAGGAGACGCTATGTGAGGTGCGCGAAAACACAGCGATCTAGGGGAATTTATGAGAGGTGTGCGAAAACATCGCCATAGATGGCAAGCTATGAGAGGTGTGCGAAAACAGCGATATAGCGGAAGATATATATATATATCTTAACAAGATAAGAGCCCATGGAATTACAGGAAAGTTACATATGTGGATAGAGTTTTGGCTGATTGGCAGGAAACAGAGAGTGGGAATAAAGGGATCCTATTCTGGTTGGCTGCCGGTTACCAGTGGTGTTCCACAGGGATCAGTGTTGGGGCCGCTTCTTTTTACATTGTACATCAACGATTTGGGTTATGGAATAGATGGCTTTGTGGCTAAGTTTGCTGACGATACAAAGGTAGGTGGAGGGGCTGGTAGTGCTGAGGAAGCGGAGAGTCTTCAGAGAGACTTGGGTAGATTGGAAGAATGGGCAGAGAAGTGGCAAATGAAGTACAATGTTGGAAAATGTATGGTTATGCACTTTGGCAGAAAAAATAAACGGGCAGACTATTATTTAAATAGGGAAAGAATTCAAAGTTCTGAGATGCAACGGGACTTGGGAGTGCTCGTATGGGATTCCCTTAAAGTTAACCTCCAGGTTGAGTCAGTAGTGAAGAAGGTGAATACAATGTTGGCATTCATTTCTAGAGGAACAGAGTATAGGAGCAGGGATGTGATGTTGAGGCTCTATAAGGCGCTGGTGAGACCTCACTTGGAGTACTGTGGGCAGTTTTGGTCTCCTTATTTAAGAAATGATGTGCTGACTTTGGAGAGGGTGCAGAGAAGATTCACTAGAATGATTCCGGGAATGAGAGGGTTAACATATGAGGAACGTTTGTCCGCTCTTGGACTGTATTCTTTGGAGTTTAGGAGAATGAGGGGAGACCTCATAGAAACATTTTGAATGTTAAAAGGCATGGACAGAGTGGATGTGGCAAAGTTGTTTCACATGATGGGGGAGTCTAGTACGTGAGGGTATGACTTAAGGATTGAAGGGCGCCCTTTCAGAACAGAAATGCGAAGAAATTTTTTTAGTCAGAGGGTGGTGAATCTATGGAATTTATTGCCACGGGCAGCAGTGGAGGCCAAGTCATTGGGTGTATTTAAGGCAGAGATTGATAGGTATCTGAGTAGCCAGGGCATCAAAGTTTATGGTGAGAAGGCGGGGGAGTGGGACTAAATAGGAGAAAATGGATCAGCTCATGATAAAATGGCAGAGCAGACTCGATGGGCCGAATGGCCTACTTCTGCTCCTTATGGTCTTATGGTATGGGACATGCGCGAAAACACAGCGATGTAGGAGAGTGTATGAGAGGTGCGCGAAAACATAGCAATATAGGGGAAGTTATGAGAGGTGAAAGAAAACATAGCGATATAGTGGAAGCTATGGGAGGTATGGGAAAACACAGCAATATAGGGGAAGCTATGGGAGGTATGCGAAAACACAGCGGGATAGGGGAAGCTATGAAAGCTGCCCGATAACACAGCGACATAGGGAAAGATGTGAGAGGTGCGCGAAAACACGACGATATAGGGGAAGCTATGAGAGATGCGCGAAAACGCAGCGATATATGGGAAGCTACGAGAGGTGCGCGAAAACAGAGCGATATAGGAGAAGGTATCAGAGGTGAAAGAAAACACAGCGATATAGTGGAAGTTATGCGAGGTGTGTGAAAAGACGGAGATATAGGAGAAGAAACCAGAAATACGCTAAAACACAGAGATGTAGGGGAAGCTATGAAAGGTCTGCGAAAAACGCGTTATAGGGGCAGGTATGAAAGGTGCGCAAAAACACATCGATACAGGGGAAGGTATGAGAGGAGGACAAAAACACGACATAGGGGAAGGTATGCGAGGTGCGTGAAAACACGGCGATCTAGGGGAAGGTATGAGAGGTGCGCGAAAACACAGCGATATAGGGGAAGCTATGAGAGGTGCCAGAAAACAAAGTGATATAGGGGAAGCTATGGATGGTGCGCAAACAGACATCGATGTACCTGAAGGTATGAGAGGTGCGCGAAAACACAGCGATATAGGGGAAGCCATGGGAGGTGTGTGACAACGGAGCAATATAGAGAAAGGTAACAAAGGTGCGAGAAGACACAGCGATATAGGGGAAGCTATGGGAGGTGCATGAAAACATGTCGATATAGGGGAATCTCTGTGAGGAGCGTGAAAACACAGTGATCTAGGGGAAGGTATGAGAGGTTTGTGAAAATATAGCAATATATGGCAGGCTATGAGGGGTGTGCGAAAACAGCGAGAAGCGGAAGCTATGGGAGGTATGCAAAAACACAGGAATATAGGGGAAGCTATGAGAGCTGCTTCATGACACAGCGCTTTGGGGTAGATGTGAGAGGTACGCGAAAAGACGGCGATCTAGGGGAAGCTATAAGAGGTGAGCGAAAACACAGCGATAAACGGGAAGGTATCAGAGGTGTGTGAAAACACAATGATATTGGGGAAGCTATGTGAGGTGCGGGAAAACACAGCAATATAGGAGAAGCTATGAGAGGTGCACGAAAGCACAGCCATATTGGGGAAGCTATGGGAAGTGCACGAAAACACAGCGATAATGGGACGGTATGGGAGGTGCACGACAACAGAGCGATATAGGGGAAGGTTTCAGAGGTGCGAGAAAACACAGCGATATAGGGGAAGCTATGGGAGATGCGCGAAAACACTGCAATATACGGGATGCTCTGAGACATGCGCGAAAACACAGCGATATAGGGGTAGGTATGCGAGGTGCGTGAAAACACAGTGATATATGGGAAGCTATGGGAGGTGCGCAAAAACACAGCGATATAGGGGAAGGCATGAGAGGTGCGTGAAAACACAGCGATATAGGGGAAGCTATAAGAGGTGCCAGAAAACAAAGTGATATAGGGGAAACTATGGATGGTGCGCAAACACACATCGATGTACCTGAATGTATGAGAGGTGCGCGAAAAAGAAACGATATAGAGGAAGCGATGCGAGGTACGCGAAAGCACAGCGATATAGGGGAAGCTATGAGAGGTGCCAGAAAACACAGCGATGTAGGGGAACCTATGGGAGGTGCATAATAACAGAGCGATATGGGGGAAGTTATGAGAGGTGCGAGAAAATAAGGCGATATAGGAGAACTTATGAGAGGTGCACGAAAACACAGCGATATAGGGGAAGCCATGGGAGGTGTGTGACAACGGAGCGATATAGGGGAAGGTAACAGAGGTGCGAGAAGACACAGAGATATAGGGGAAGCTATGGGAGGTGCATGAAAACATGGCGATATAGGGCAAGCTCTGTGAGGAGCGTGAAAACACAGCGATCTAGGGGAAGGTATGAGAGGTTTGTGAAAATATAACAATATACGGCAGGCTATGAGGGGTGTGCGTAAACAGCGAGAAAGCGGAAGCTATGGGAGGTATGCAAAACACAGCAATATAGGGGAAGCTATGAGAGCTGCTTCATGGCACAGCGATATAGGGGTAGATGTGAGAGGTACGAGAAAAGACGGCGATCTAGGGGAAGCTATAAGAGGTGAGCGAAAACACAGCAATATACGGGAAGGTATCAGAGGTGTGCGAAAACACAATGATATTGGGGAAGCTATGTGAAGTGCGGGAAAATTAAGCAATATAGGAGAAGCTATGAGAGGTGTGCGAAAGCACAGCCATATTGGGGAAGCTATGGGAAGTGCACGAAAACACAGCGATAATGGGACGGTATGGGAGGTGCACGACAACAGAGCGATATAGGAGAAGGTTTCAGAGGTGCGAGAAAACACAGCGATATAGGGGAAGCTATGGGAGGTGCGCGAAAACACTGCAATATACAGGATGCTCTGAGACGTGCGCGAAAACACAGCGATATAGGGGTAGGTATGCGAGGTGCGTGAAAACACAGTGATATATGGGAAGCTATGGGAGGTGCGCGAAAACACAGCGATATAGGCACACCTGTGAGAGGTCAGCAAAAACACAGCGATTTAGGGGAAGGTATGAGAGGTGCGCAAAAACAGAAGAATATAGGGGAACGATGCGAGGTGTGCGAAAACACAGCGATACAGGGGAAACTATGGGAGGTGCACGAAAACAGTGATTTGAGGGAAGCAATGAGAGGTGCACAAAAACATTGCAATATATGGAAAGCTATGAGAGCTGCACGAGAACACAGTGATATAGGAGAAGGTATGATAGGCACTCGAAAACAGAGCGATGTAGAGGAAGGTATGAGAGGTGAACGAAAACACAAGGATGGAGGGGAAGCTATGCGAGGTGCGCCAGATGACGGCAATATGTGAGATAATATGGAAGGTATGCAAAAACCCAGCGATTTGGGGAAAGCGATGAGAGGTGCGCGAGAACACAGTGATATACGGGAAGGTATGATAGGCACTCGAAAACAGAGCGATATATGGAAACTATGGGAGGGGCACAAAAACAGAGCGATGGAGGGGAAGCTATGCGAGGTGCGCCAGATGATGGCAGTATGGGAGAAGATATGAGAGGTACGCAAAAACACAGCGATTTGGGGATGGCGATGAGAGGTGCGCGAAAACATCAAAATATATGGGAAGCTATGAGAGGTGCGCAAAAACACAGCGATGTAGGGGAACGTATGAGGAGTGCATGAAAACTCAGCGATATATGGGAAGCCAGGGGAGGTGCACGACAACAGAGAGACATAGGGGAAGGTAGCAGAAGTGCGAGAAAACACAGCGACATAGGGGAAGATATGGAAGATGTGCGAAAACATGGCAATATAGGGGACGCTATGTGAGGTGCGTGAAAACACAGCGATCTTGGGGAAGCTATGAGAGGTGTGCAAAAACAGCGATTTAGTGGAAGCAGTGGGAGGTATGCGAAAACACAGCAATACAGGGGAAGCTATGAAAGCTGTTTGGTAACACAGCGATATAGGGAAAGATGTGAGAGGTGCGCGGAAATGCAGTGATACCAGAGAAGTTACGAGAGGTGCGCGAAAACACATTGATATAGTGGCAGGTATGAGAGGTGCACAAAAACAAAACGACATAAAGGGTAGGTATGCAAGGTGCGCGAAAACACATTGATATAGGGGAAGTTATGAGAGGTGCACAAAAACACAACAACATAGTGGACATTATGCGAGGTGCGCGAAAACACGGCGACTAGGGGAAAGTATGAGAGGTGTGCGAAAACACAGGGATGTAGGGGAAGCTATGAGAAGTGCCAGAAAACATAGTGATATAGGGGAAGCTATGGAAGGTGGGCAAACTCACTTCGATATACCTGATGGTATGTGAGGTGCGCGAAAACAAGGTGATATAGGAGAAAGTATGAGAGGTGTACGAAAACACAGTGATATATGGAAAGCTATGGGAGGTTTGCGACAATGGAGCGGTATAGGGGAAGGTAACAGAGGTGCGAGAAGACACAGCGATATAGGGGAAGCTATGGGAGGTGCGCGAAAACACAGCAATATAGGGCAAGCTCTGAAACATGCGCGAAAATACAGCGATATGGGGTAGGTATGCGAGGTGTGTGAAAACACAGTGATATATGTGAAGATATGGGAGGTGCACGAAAACACGGCGATATAGGCACAGCTGTGAGAGGTCAGCAAAAACACAGCGATATAGGGCAGGTATGAGAGGTGCGCGAGAACAAAGCAATATAGGGGACCTATGTGAGGTGTGTGAAAACACAGTGATTTGGGGGAAGCTATGAGAGGTGCACAAAAACATTGCAATATATGGAAAGCTATGAGAGCTGCACGAGAACACAGTGATATAGGAGAAGGTATGATAGGCACTCGAAAACAGAGAGATGTAGGAGAAGGTATGAGAGGTGCGCAAAAACACAACAACATAGGGGACGTTATGCGAGGTGCGCGAAAACACGGCGATCTAGGGGAAGGTATGAGAGGTGCGCGAAAACACAGCGACATAGGGGAAGCTATGAGACGTGCCAGAAAACACAGTGATATAGGGTAAGCTATGGAAGGTGCGCAAACACACATCGATATACCTGAAGGTATGAGAGGTGCGCGAAAACAAGGTGATATAGGAGAAAGCATGAGACGTGCACGAAAACACAGCGATATATGGGAAGCTATGGGAGGTTTGCGACAACGGAGCGATATAGGGGAAGGTAACAGAGGTACCAGAAGACACAACGAAATAGGGGAAGCTATGGGAGGTGCACGAAAACATGGCGATCTAGGGGAAGCTATGAGAGTTTTGCGAAAATATAGCAGTATATAGCAGGGTATGAGATGTGTGCGAAAACAGCGAAAAAGCGGAAGCTATGGGAGGTATGCAAAAACACAGCAATATAGGGGAAGCTATGAGAGCTGTTTGATAACACAGCGATATAGGGGTAGGTGTGAGAGGTACGCGAAAATACGGCGATCTAGGGGAAGCTATAAGAGGTGAGCGAAAACACAGCAATATACGGGAAGGTATCAGAGGTGTGCAAAAACACAATGATATTGGGGAAGCTAAGTGATGTGTGGGAAAATACTGCAATCTAGGAGAAGCTATGAGAGGTGCGCGAAAGCACAGCCATATAGGGGAAGCTATGGGAAGTGCACGAAAACACAGCGATAATGGGACGGTATGGGAGGTGCACGACAACAGAGCGATATAGGGGAAGGTTTCAGAGGTGAGAGAAAACACAGTGATATAGGGGAAGCTATGGGAGGTGTGCGAAAACACAGCGATATAGGGGTAGGTATGCGAGGTGTGTCAAAACACAATGATATTTGGGAAGCTATGCCAGGTGTGCGAAAACACAACGATATAGTGGAAGCTATGAGAGGTGCGTGAAAACACAGCGATTTGGGGGAAGCTATGGGAGGTGCACGAAAACATTGCAATATATGGAAAGCTATGAGAGCTGCACAAGAACACAGTGATATAGGGGAAGGTATGATAGGCACTCGAAAACAGAGAGATGTAGGGGAAGGTATAAGAGGTGCGCAAAAACACAACAACATAGGGGACGTTATGCGAGGTGCGCGAAAACACGGCGATCTAGGGGAAGGTATGAGAGGTGCGCGAAAACATAGCGATATATGGGAAGCTATGGGAGGTGCACGAAAACAGAGCGATGGAGGGGAAGCTATGTGAGGTGTGCGAAAATATCGCCATATATGGCAAGCTATGAGAGGTGTGCAAAAACAGCGATTAGCGGAAGCAGTGGGAGGTATGCGAAAACACAGCAATATAGGGGAAGCTTGAAAGCTGCTCGATAACACAGCGATATAGGGAAAGATATGAGAGGTGCGCGAAAACGCGGCGATATAGGGGAAGGTATCAGAGGAGTGCGAAAAGACAATGATATTGGGGAAGCTATGTGAGGTGCGGGAAAACACAGCAATATAGGAGAAACTCTGAGAGGAGCGCATAAACACAGTGATTTGGGGAAAGCGATGAGAGGTGCGGGAAAACATCGCAATATATAGGAAGCTATGATAGGTGCGCGAAAACACGGCGAAAAATGGGTAGTTATAGAAGGTGCATGAGAAAACAGCAATATGGGGAAGGTATGAGAGGTGGCGAAAACACATCGATATAGTGGAAGGTATTCGAGGTGCGCAAAAACACAGCTATATAGCGGAAGCTATGAGAAGTCTGCAAAAACACGCGTTATAGGGGCAGGTATGAGAGGTGCGTGAAAACACATCAATACCAGGGAAGCTACAAGAGGTGAGCAAACACACATCGATATACTTCAAGTTATGAGAGGAGCGCGAAAACACAACAATATAGGGTAAGCTATGCAAGGTGCGCGAAAACACAGCGATATAGGGCAAGCTATGGGAGGTGCGTGAAAGCACAGCGTTATGGGAGAAAGTATGAGAGGTGCACGAAAACAGAGTGATGTAGGCGAAGGTATGAGAGGTGTGCGAAAAGTCAGCGATATATGGGAAGCCATGGGAAGTGCACGACAACAGCCATATATAGGGGAAGGTGGCAGAGGTGCGTGAAAACACAGCGATCTAGGGGAAGCTATGAGAGGTTCACGAAAACATGGCGATATAGGGGAAGCTCTTTGAGGAGCGTGAAAACACAGCGATCAAGAGGAATCTCTGAGAGGTTTGCGAAAATATAACAATATATGGCAAGCTATGAGAGGTGTACGAAAACAGCAAGGAAGCGGAAACAATGGGAGGTATGCAAAAACACAGCAATATAGGGGAAGCTATGAGAGCTGCTTGATAACACAGCGATATGGGGTAGATGTGAGAGGTGCGCGAAAACACCGCGATCTAGGTGAAGCTATAAGAGGTGAGCGAAAACACAGCAATATACGGGAAGGTATCAGAGGTGTGCGAAAACTCAATGATATTGGGGAAGCTATGTGAGATGCGGGAAAACAGAACAATATAGGAGAAGCTATGAGAGGTGCGCGAAAGCACAGCCATATTGGGGAAGTTATGGGAAGTGCACGACAACACAGCGATAATGGGACGGTATGGGAGGTGCACGACAACAGAGCGATATAGGGGAAGCTATGGGAGGTGCAAGAAAACACAGCAATATAGGGGTAGGTATGTGAGGTGTTTGAAAACACAGTGCTATATGGGAAATTATGGGAGGTTCGCGAAAACACGGCGATATAGGCACAGCTGTGAAAGGTCAGCAAAAACACAGCGATATAGGGGAAGGTATGAGAGGTGCGCGAAAACTCAGCGATTTGGGGAAGCTATGAGAGGTGCACGAAAACATTGCAATATATGGAAATCTATGACAGGTGCATGAGAATACAGCGATATAGGGGAAGAAATGATAGGCACGCAAAAACACAGCGATGTAGGGGAACCTATGGGAGGTGCATGAAAACGCAGTGATATAAGGGGAAGCTACAAGAGGTGCGCGGAAACGCAGCGATATAGTGGAAAGTATGAGAGGTGCGCGAAAACACAGCAATATATGGGAAGCTATGGCAGGTGCACAAAAACAGCGATATAGGGGAAGGTAATGAGAGGTACAAGAAAACACAGCAATATAGTGGAAGCTACGGGAGGTGCGTGGAAAGACGGCGATATAGGTGAAGGTATGAGAGGTGCGTGAAAACACAGCGATGGAGGGGAAGCTGTGCGAGGTGTGCCAGATCACAGCAATATGGGTGAAGATATGAGAGGTACGCAAAAACACAGCATTTTGGGATAGCGATGAGAGGTGTGCAAAAACATCACGATATATGGGAAGCTATGAGAGGTGCGCGAAAACACGGCGAAAAATGGGAAGCTATGGGAGGTGCGAGAAAACAGAGTGATATAGGAGAAGGTATGAGGGGTGCGATAAAACACAGTGATATAGGGGAAGCTATGGGAGGTGCGTAAAAACCCGGCATTATGGGAGAAAGTATGAGAGGTGCGCGAAAACACAGCAATATAGGGGAGTTATGAAAGGTCTGCGAAAACACGGCGATATAGGTGAAAGTATGAGAGGTGCGCGAAAAGTCAGTGATATGAGGGAAGCTCTGAGAGGTGCTCGAAAACACTGCGATATTGGGGAACATATGAAAGGTGCGCAAAAACACATCGATATAGGCGAAGCTACGAGAGGTGTGCGAAAATACATTGATATAGTTGAAGGTGTGAGAGGTGTGGGAAAACACGACGATATAGGAGAAGCTATGTGAGGTGCTCGAAAACACAACGATATAAGGGAAGCTATGAGAGGTGCAAGGAAACACAGTGATATTTGGGAAGCTATGGGAGGCGCGTGAAGACATAGCGATATAGGGAATACTATGAGAGGTGCATGAAAATGCAGCGATATATCGGAAGCTACGGGAGGTGCGCGAATACAGAGCAATATAGGGGAATGTATGAGAGGTGCGCGAAAACACAGCGACGTAGGGGAAGGTATGAGAGGTGCACGAAAACACGGCGTTATAGGGGAAGCTCTTTGAGGAGCATGAAAACACAGCGATCTAGGGGAATCTATGAGAAGTTTGCGAAAATATAGCAATATATGGCAAGCTAAAAGAGGTGTGCAAAAACAGCGAGAAACCGGAAGCTATGGGAGGTATGCGAAAACACAGCAATATAGGGGAAGCTATGAGAGCTGCTTGATAACACAGCGATATAGGGGTAGATGTGAAAGGTGCGCGAAAACACGGCGATCTAGGGGAAGCTATAAGAGGTGAGCGAAAACAGAGCGATATACGGGAAGGTTTCAGAGGTGTGCGAAAACACAATGATATTGGGGAAGCTATGTGGGGTGCGGGAAAACACAGCAATATGGGAGAAGCTATGAGAGGTGCGCGAAAGCACAGCCATATTGGGGAAGATATGGGAAGTGCATGAAAACACAGCGATAATGGGACGGTCTATAATATAATGCTCTGTTTTCGCGCACCTCCCGTAGCTTCCGATATATCGCTGCGTTTTCACGCACCTCTCATAGCATTCTCTATATCGCTATGTCTTCACGCGCCTCCCATAGCTTCCCCTATATCGCTGTGTTTTTGTGCACCTCTCATACTGTCCCATATATCGCTGAGATAACGCTTCCCTCTCGAACACCTCGCATACCTACCCCTATATCGCTGTGTTTTTGCTGACCTCTCACAGCTGTGCCTATATCGCCGTGTTTTCGCGCACCTCCCATAGCTTCCCATATATCACTGTGTTTTCATGCACCTCGCATACCTACCCCTATATCGCTGTGTTTTTGCACACGTCTCAGAGCTTCCCCTATATTGCTGTGTTTTCGCGCACCTCCCATAGCTTCCCCTATATCGCTGTGTTTTCTCGCACCTCTGAAACCTTCCACAATATTGCTCTGTTGTCGTGCACCTCCCATACTGTCCCATTATCGCTGTGTTTTCGTGCACTTCCCATAGCTTCTCCAATATGGCTGTGCTTTCTCTCACCTCTCATAGCTTCTCCTATATCGCTGTGTTTTCCCACACCTCATATAGCTTCCCCAATATCCTGTGGTTTCGCCCACCTCTGATACCTTCCCATATGTCGCTGTGTTTTCGCATACCTCCCATAGCTTCCGCTTTCGTGATGTTTTTGCACACCTCTCATAGCTTGCCATATATTGCTATATTTTCAAAAACCTCTCATAGCTTCCCCTAGATAGCAGCGTTTACACGCTCCTCACAGAGCTTCCACTATATCACCATGTTTTCGTGCACCTCCCATAGCTTCCCCTATATCGCTGTGTCTTCTCACACCTCTGATACCTTCCCCTATATTGCTCTGTTGTCGCACACCTCCCATGGCTTCCCATATATCACTGTGTTTTTGTGCACCTCTCATACTTCCTCCTATATCGCCGTGTTTTCTCGCACCTCTCATACCTTCCCCTATATTGCTCTGTTTTCGTGCACCTCCCGTAGCTTCCCATATACGGCTGTGTTTTCTTGCACCTCTCATAGCTTCCCCTATATCACTGTGTTTTCTGGAACTTCTCATAGCTTCCCCTATATCGCTGTGTTTTCGCGCACCACACATAGCTTCCCCTATATCGTTGTGTTTTCTCGCACACCTTCAAGTATATCGATGTGTTTTCGCACACCTTTCATACCTGCCCCTGTAACGCTTTTTTTCACATACCTCTCATAGCTTCCCATATATCGCTGTGTTTTTGCGCACCTCTCATACCTTCCCCTAGATCACCATGTTTTCGCACACCTCACATACCTTCCCCTATATCGCTCTGTTTTCGTGCACCTCCCAAAGCTTGCCCTATAACGCTGTGTTGATCTCACACCTCTCATAACTTCCCCTATATCGCTGTGTTTTTGTGCACCTCTCATTGCTTCCCCTACATCTCTGTGTTTACACGCATTTCTCATACATTCTCCTATATCTCTGTCTTTTCACGCACCTCCCATAACTTCCCATGTATTGCTGCATTTTCGCGCACCACTCATAACTTCCCCTATACTGCTCTGTTTTCATGCACCTCCCATAGCTTCCCATATATCGCTGTGTTTTCACGCACCTCTCATAACTTCCATTGTATCACTGCGTTTTCATGCACCTCCCATAGGTTCCCCTACATCGCTCTGTTTTCGCATGCCTATCATACCTTCCCCTATATCACTGTGTTCTCGTGCACCTCTCATAGCTTTCCATATATTGTAATGTTTTCATGCACCTCTCATAGCTTCCCCCAAATCGCTGTGTTTTCGCGCACATCTCATACCTTCCCCTATATCACTCTGTTGTCGTGCACCTCCCATACCATGCCATTATCGCTGTGTTTTCGCACGTCTCAGAGCTTCCCCTATATTGCTGTGTTTTCGTGCACCTCCCATACCTTCCCCTATATCGCTGTGTTTTCTCTCACTTCTCATACCTTCCCCTATATTGCTCTGTTTTCGTGCACCTCCCATAACTTCCCATATATCGCTGTGTTTTCGCGCACCTCTCATACCTTCCACTATATCACTGCATTTCCGCACACCTCTGGTAGCTTCCCCTATATCGATGTGTTTTCGCGCACGTCTCATAAATTCCCCTATATCGCTATGTTTTCATGCACCTCCCATAGGTTCCCCTACATCGCTGTGTTTTCGGGTGCCTATCATACCTTCCCCTATATCACTGTGTTCTTGTGCACCTCTCACAGCTTTCCATATATCGCAATGTTTTCGTGCACCTCTCATAGCTTCCCCTATATCGCTGTGTTTTCGTTCACCTCTCACATCTGCTTTCCATATATTGCAATGTTTTCGTGCACCTCTCATATCTTCCCCTATATCGCTGTGTTTTTGCTGTCCTCTCACATCTGTGCCCATATCGCCGTGTTTTCATGCGCCTCCCATAGCTTCCCATATATCGCTGTGTTTTCACGCATGTCTCAGAGCTTCCCCTATATTGCTGTGTTTTCGTTCACCTCCCATACCTTTCCCTATATCTCTGTGTTTTCTTGCACCTCTGATACCTTCCCCTATATCACTCTGTTGTTGTTCACCTTGCTTACCGTGCTATTATCGCCGTGCTTTCGCGCTCCTCTCATAGCTTCTCCTATATTGCTGTGTTTTCCCGCACCTCACATAGCTTCCCCAATATCATTGTGTTTTCGCACACCTCTGATACCTTCCCGTATATCGCTGTATTTTCGCTCACCTCTTATAGCTTGCCCTAGATCGCCTTGTTTTCGCACACCTCCCATGGCTTCCCATATATCACTGTGTTTTCGTTCACCTCTCATACTTTCTCCTATATCGCTGTGTTTTCTCGCACCTCTCATACCTTCCCCTAAATCGCTCAGTTTTCGTGCACCTCCCGTAGCTTCCCATATACGGCTGGGTTTTCTTGCACCTCTCATAGCTTCCCCAATATCGCTGTGTTTTCTGGCACCTCTCATAGCTTCCCTTATTTCGCTGTGTTTTCGCGCAACTCGCATAGCTTCCCGTATATCGTTGTGTTTTCGTGTTTTCAAGTATATCGATGTGTGTTTGCGCACCTTCCATAGCTTCCCCTATATCACCGTTTTTCGCACACCTCACATACCTTCCCCTATGTCGTTGTGTTTTTGTGCACCTCTCATACCTTCCCTTGTATCGATGTGTTTTCGCACACCTTTCATACCTGCCCCTATAATGCGTTTTTTCGCAGACCTCTCATGGCTTCCCCTATATCGCTGTGTTTTCGCGCACCTCTCATAGCTTTCCTGAAATCGCTGTGTTTTTGCGCACCTTTCATAGCTTCCCCTACATCTCTGTGTTTTCATGCACCTCCCATAGCTTCCACTATATTGCTGTGTTTTCTTTCACCTCTCATACCTTCCCCCATATAGCTCTGTTTTCGTGCACCTCCCATAGCGTCCCATATATCGCTGTGTTTTCGCGCACCTCTCGTAGCTTCCCCTATGTCGATGTGTTTAGGCGCACCTCTCATAACTTCCCCTATATCGCTGTGTTCCCCTACATAGGTTCCCCTACATCGCTCTGTTTTCGCGTATCTATCATACCTCCCCTGTATTGCTTTGTTCTCGTGCAACTCTCATAGCTTTCCATATAGGGCAATGATATCGTGCACCTCTCATAGCTTCCCCCAAATCGCTGTGTTTTCACAAACCTCGCATAGCTTCCCTTGTATCGTTGTGTTTTCGCGCACCTGTCATACCTTCCCCTATATGGCAGTGTTTTTGCTGACCTCTCGTAGCTTTGCCATATATCGCCGTGTTCTCGCGCACCTCTCAAAGCTTCCCCAATATGGCTGTGTTTTAGCGCACCTCTCATAGCCTCTCCTATATCGCTGTGTTTTCCCGCACCTCCCATAGCTTCCCCAATATCATTGTGTTTTTGCACACCTCTGATACCTTCCCCTATATCGCTGTTTTCGCACACTCTTATAGCTTCCCCTATATTGCTGTGTTTTTGCATACCTTCCATAGCTTCCGCTATATCGCTGTTTTCGAACACCTCTCATAGCTTGTGTGACGAGAATACACACAGATAAGATGTTAGCTGTCCAGTGTGATCAGCAGTTGGTCTGCCACCTGTCCTCAGGGGAGGGAGAGATAAGGAACAATGAAGCAGCATGTGGAGATGTTAATGAAGGAGCCATCAGTCTGGGTATTGCCAAGATCGGCTCCCCCTTTGAACCCTGAACTGTTTGAAGTGATGGACAGGCGATATCCCAGCAGGGGGATAAAAAGGGACAGTTTCACTAAGTCAGGACACACACGACACCCGAGGTAACGAGACCCTGGAAGCGGTGCGCCTCTCACGAGTCGGTGGGAAGTACCGGACAACGCACAGGGTGGAAAGGTACGATCAGCGGGAACCCGGTGTGTGTCCGCCCTTGCTTGGGTGCCAGGTTCACTGCAGAGGATCGACAGCATCTGGAGGAGGGGTCACAGTCGGTGACCTCAGGTGACATCACCAAGGACCTGCCCGAAAAGCTGCTTGTGAGCCATATCGCCGGTCTGTGAGTGGAAGCCGTGTCTGAATGATCAGTCGTTCCCGTTCTTTCTCACTCTCTCCCCACGTTGTCCATCGCCATGGCAACGATTACTGCGAACTGAACTAAATTGGACTGAACTTTTGTGTCACTTTGAAATTTAGTCATTTACCCCTAGACAACGATAGAGCTTGATTGATGCTGTTATCTTAATTCTGTGCACATGTGTGGTTATCATTGCTGAACTGTTGCATTTATTATCCTTTCGATTACTGTGTTGCTTGTTTCTTTAATAAAACTTTATTAGTTCTAGTAATCCAGACTCCAACTGAGTGATCCGTTTCTACTGGTTTGGCAACCCAGTTACGGGGTACGTAACACTTGCCATATATGGCAAGGTTTTCGCACTCCTCTCATACCTTCTCCTATATCGCTGTGCTTTCCCGAATCTCCCATAACTTCCCCAATATCATTGTGTTTTCGCATACCTCTGATACCTTCCCCTATATCGCTGTGTTTTCGCGCACCTCTTATAGCTTCCCCTATATCATTGTGTTTTCGCGCAACTCTTACATCTTCCCCTATATCACTGCTTTATCGTGCAGCTTTCATAGCTTCCCCTATATTGCTGTGTTTTTGCATACCTTTCATAGCTTCTGCTATATCGCTGTTTTCGCACACCTCTGATAGCTTGCCATATATGGCGATATTTTCACACACCTCTCATAACTTCCCCTAGATCGCTGTGTTTTCGCGCACATCACATAGCGTCCCCTATATCGCCATGTTTTCGCACACCTCCCATAGCTTCCCCTATATCGCTGTCTTTTCTTACTCCTCTGATACCTTGCCCTATATCGCTCTGTTGTCGTGCACTTCCCATAGCTTCCCATATAACGCTGTGTTTTTGTGCACCTCTCATACTTTCTACTATAACGCGTTTTTTCGCAGACCTCTCATAGCTTCCCCTATATCGCTGTGTTTTCGCGCACCTCGTATACCTTCCCCTATACCAACATGTTTTCACGCACCTCTCATATTTTCACGTATATCACCGTGTTTTCGCGCATATCTCATAGCTTCCCATATATTGCGATGTTTTCGCGCACCTCTCATCGCTTTCCCCAAATTGCTGTGTTTTTGCGCACCTCTCATATCTTGCCCCATATATCGCTGTGTTTTCGCGCATCTCCCATAGCTTCCCCTATATCGCTGTGTTTTCATGCACTTCGCATACCTTCCCCTATATAGTTGTGTACTAGCGCACCTGTCATACCTTCCACTATTTCGATGTGTTTCATGCAGCTCTCATTCCTGCCCCTATATCGCCGTGTTTTTGCAGACCTCTCATAGCTTCCCCTATATCACTCTGTTGTCATGCACTTCCCATAGCTTCCCATATATCGCTGTGTTTTCGCCACCTCTCATACCTTCCCCTCTTTCACCGTGTTTTCACGCACCTCCCATAGTTTCCGATATATCGCTGTGTTTTCGCCACCTCTCATACCTTCCCCTCTTTCACCGTGTTTTCGCGCACCTCCCATAGCTTCCCCTATATTGTTGTGTTTTCGCGCACCTCTCATACCTTCCCCTAGATCGCAGTGCTTTTGCTGACCTCTCATAGCTTTGCCATATATCGCCGTGTTCTCACGCACTTCTCAAAGCTTCCCCAGTATGGCTGTGTTTTCGTGCACCTCCCATAGCTTCCACTGTATTGCTGTGCTTTCGTGCACCTCTCGTAGCTTCCCATATATCGCTGCGTTTTCGCGCACGTTTCTTAGATTTCCTTATACCGCTATGTTTTCGCGCACCTCCCATAGCTTCTCCTATATCGCTGTGTTTTTGTGCACCTCTCATACCGTCCCATATATCGCTGAGATAATGCTCCCCTCTCATAGCTTCCCCTATATCGCTGTGTTTTCGCGCACCTCGCATACCTTCCGCTATATCGTTGTGTTTTTGTGCACCCTAATATCTTCCACTATATCGATGTGTTCGCACACCTCTTGTAGCTTCCCCTGTATCGATGTGTTCTCACACACCTCTCATACCTTCCCCTATATCGCTGTGTTTTCGCGCACATCGCACACCTTCCCCTATGTCGTTGTGTTTTTGTGCACCTCTCATAGCTTCCACTTATCGATGTGTTTTTGCACACCTCTCATACCTGCCCCTATAATGCGTTTTTTCGCAGACTTCTCATAGCTTCCCGTATATCGCTGTGTTTTCGCCACCTCTCATAACTTTCCCTCTTTCACCGCGTTTTGACGCACCTCCCATAGTTTCCGATATATCGCTGTGTTTTCGCGTGCCTATCATACCTTCCCCTGTATCACTGTGTTTTCATGCACCTCTCATACCTTCCCCTATATCGCTGCGTTTTAGCGCACCTCTCATCGCTTCCCCTATATCGACGTGTTTTCAAGCACTCCTCATACCTTCACATATATCACCGTGTGTTTGTGCACCTCCCATTGCTTTCCCTGTATCATTGTGTTTTTGCGCATCTCTCATACCTTCCGCTATATCGCTGTGTTTTCACGCACCTCCCATACATTGACCTATATCGCTGTGTTTTCGCACACCTGTCATACCTTCCCCTATATCGTGGTGATTTGCGCACCTTTCGTAGCTTCCCCTATATCGAAGTATTTTTGCGCACCTCTCATACCTGCCCCTATATCTCCGTGTTTTCGCAGACCTCTCATAGCTTCCCCTATATCGCTATGTTTTCGTGTACCTCGCATACCTTCCCCTATATCGTTGTGTTTTCATGCACCTCTCATACCTACCACTGTATCGATGTGTTTTCACGCACCTCCCATAGCTTCCCATTTTTCGCCGTGTTTTCGCGCACCTCTCATAGCTTCCCATATATTGTGATGTTTTCTCACACCTCTCATATCTTCCCCCAAATTGCTGTGTTTTTGCGCACCTCTCATAGCTTCCCCTATATCGCCGTGTCCTGGTGCACCTCCCATAGCTTGCCATATATCATTGTTTTTTCGCGCACCTCTCACACCTTCCACTATATCGCTGTGTTTCTGCGCACCTCTCGTATCTTCCCTTATATCGATGTGCTTTCGTGCACCACTCATAGTTTCCCCTATGTGGCCGTGTTTTCATGCAGCTTGCATAGCTTCCCCTATATCATTGTGTTTTCGCACACCGCTCATACTTTCACGTACATCGCCATGTTTTCTCGCACCTCCCATAGCTTCCCCTTTATCACTGTGTTTTCGCACTCCTCTCATACCTTCCCTTCTATCGCTGTGTTTTCACACACCTCTTATAGCTTTCCATATATTGTAATGTTTTTGCGCACCTCGCATAGCTTCCCCTATATCCTTGTGTTTTTGTGCACCTCTCATACCTTCTCCTATATCGCTGTGTTATTGCTCATCTCTCATGGCTTTGTCTATATCGTCGTGTTCTCGCGCACCTCTCATACCTTCCCCTTTTAGGCTGAGTTTTCACTCATCTCTCATACCTTCCCCTATATCGACGTGTTTTCACACACCTTTCATACCTTCACGTATATCGCCGTGTTTTCGCGCTCCTCCCATACCTTCCCCTATTTCGCTGTGTTTTCGCGCACATCCCATAGATTCCCCTTTATCTCTGTGTTTTTGCACACCTCTCATACCTTCCCCTATATCGCCCTGTTTTCACACAGCTCCCATAGCTTCCTCTATATCGCTGAGTTTTCGCACACCTCTCATACCTTCCCCTATATTACTGTGTTTTTGCTCACCTCTTATAGCTTCCCCCAAATCGCTGTGTTTACGCGCACCTCTCATAGCTTTGCCTCTATCACCGTGTTCTCGCGCATCACTCATACCTTCCCCTTTTTAGCTGAGTTTTTGCTAATCTCTCATACCTTCTCCTATATCAACGTGTTGTCACACACTTCTCATAGCTTCATGTATATCACAGTGTTTTCCTGCACCTCCCATAGCTTCCCCTATATTGCTGTGTTTTCGCGCACCTCTCATATCTTACCCTATATCATTACCTTTTCCCGCACCTCCCATAGCTTCCACAATATCATTGTGTTTTCACACACCTCTCATACCTTCCTCTATATTGCTGTGTTTTCGCTCACCTCTTATAGCTTCCCCGTATAGCGCCGTGTTTTCACGCACATCTGATACCTTCATGTATATCGCAGTGTTTTCGCGCACCTCCCATACCTTCCCCTATATTGCTGTGCTGTTGCGTAACTCCCATAGCTTCCGCTATATAACTGTTTTCGCGCACCTGTCATAGCTTCCCGTACATCGATGTGTTTTCGTACTCCTCTCAGACTTTCTCCTATATCGCCGTGTTTTCACGCACCTCCCATAGCTTCCCCTATATCGCTGTGTTTTCTCGCATCCCTCATACCTTCCCCTATATCACTCTGTAATTGCGCACTTCCCATAGCTTCCCATATATCGCCCTGTTTTCACACTGCTCCCATAGCTTCCCCTATATCGCTGTGTCTTTGCACACCTCTCATACCTTCCCGTATATTGCTGTGTTTTCACTCACCTCTTATTGCTTCCCCTATATCGCCGTGTTTTCGTGTGCCTCTCATACCTTTCCCTATATCGTCGTGTTTTCGTGCACCTCCCATACCTTCCCCTATATTGCTGTGTTGTCGCGTACCTCCCATAGCTTCCGCTATATCGCTGTTTTCGTGCACCTCTCATAACTTCCCCAACATCGCCGTGTTTTCGCGTACTTCTAATACCTTCTCCTATATCACCGTGTTTTCATGCGCCTCTCATACCTTCCCCTTTATCGCCTTGTTTTCATGCAGCTCCCATAGCTTCCCCTATATCGCTGTGATTTAGCACACCTCTCATACCTTCCCCTTTATTGCTGTGTTTTCGCTCACCTCTTATAGCTTTCCCTATATCGCCGTGTTTTCATGCGCCTCTCATACCTTCCCCTTTATCGCCCTGTTTCCACGCAGCTCCCATAGCTTCCCCATATCGCTGTGTTTTAGCATACCTCCCATACCTTCCCCTATATTGATGTGTTTTCGCGCACCTCTCATACCTTTCCCTATATCGCTGTGTTCTCGTGCATCTTGCATATCTACCCCTCTATCCCTGCTTTTTCACTCTCCGCTCATACTGTCCTCTACATCGCTGTTTTCATGCACCTATCATTGCTTGCCCTGTATTGACGTGTTTTCACGCACCTCACATACCTTCACTTATATCGCCGTGTTTTCGCACACCTCCCATAGCTTACGCTATATCACTGTTTTCACGCACCTCTCATAGCTTCTGTTTTCTCGCAGATACACAGAGCTATCGCAGAGCACTATGTATCTAAAGGTGTGTTTCCCCAAGGGGAGCTGGAGGTGATATCTATTGGAAAACCTGGTGGAGATGCAGTACAGGTGCAGTTTGAAAAATTGAGACTCGAGCACGAGTTCCTGGTACGGCAGCTAAAACACGAAGAGAAACAGAGGGAAAGGGAATTCGAACTGGAGAGGTTAAAGATAAGGGCAGAGCAGGGGGCCATGCCGAACCAAGGTGGAGGGTTCTGGGCGACCCAGGAGGTTAAGCTGGTTCCCCCATTTGATATACCGATGTGGATCGGTACTTTCTCCATTTTGAAAAAGTTGCTGCAAGTCAGGACTGGCCGAGGGATAAGTGGGCTGTTTTGCTTCAGTGCGAAATTAAAGAAAAAGCCCAACAAGATTACTCGGCTTTGTCCGCGGAAGATGCCCAGAGGTATGAGGTGGTGAAAGAGGCCATCCTCAGGATTTATGAGTTGGTCCCGGAGGCAGACCGGCAGAGGTTCCAGAATGCGAGGAAGCAGTGGGGCCGCATGTATTTAGAGTTTGCCCGTGAGATGCAGACATATTGTGAGCATTGGTGCGCCTCGAAGGGGGTAAATGTGGATTATGACAGATTGTTACAGCTGATCCTGATTGAGCAGTTTAAAGGTTGTGTCACTGACGGTATGAGACCCTACCTCGATGAGAAAGAGGCAGACACTTTAGCCGCAACTGCTAAGTTAGCGGATGAGTACACGTTGACACATAAAACAAAGTTTACTCCAAGTAAAGGCTACCAGAAGGGTAGTCAGGACGGCGGGAAGAGTCCGCCAGAAAGGTCAGTAAGTAAGCCGGGGACTAGAGAGAAGGATAAGGTAGACCGGGAGCAGTCTGGTAGGAAGTCTCCTGGTGTCGCATGTAATAATTGTGGGAAAGTCGGACACTTTGCGTTCAGGTGCTTTGCCCCAAAGAAGGAGACGGGAAAGGGAAAGGCGGCGTTTCCGACTGGCTGTATTGAGCTGGTAAGCAAAATGCTAGGAGAGGACTAACAATGTTCAGGAAGGGCGCGAGAGGTTTATCTCGGCCGGATGGGTGTCGGTGAAGGAGGGGTTAAACCCAGTTCCAGTGCGGATCTGGAGAGACATGGGAGTGTGTCAGTCATTGATATTAAAGAGTGTGTTAGACTTTCATTCAGAGACCGAGACTGGGAAAGTCAGGGTCATAAAAGGCATTGGGAAAGGGACTGAGGCAGTACCCTTGTACCAGATACACCTATAAAGCGACTTGGTCTCTGGACCGGTCACGATCGGGATGAGGCCCGAACTACCGATGAAAGGCGTGGAAGTCTTACTCGGTAATGACCTCGCCGGCGGAGTGTGTTCTCAGCAGTAAAACTGACAGGCCAGCCTGCCAGCATTGAGGCCCCGCCCATGGACTCACAGGTTCATCCTGGTTGCGCAGTGACTCGGCCTGTGTCCAGAAAGGCTGCAGAGGCTGATATAGAGTTAGCTGAGACGTTTCTACCAGCCTTGTACCAGGGGGAGGTAGAAAGTGAAAAGAAGGAGTGTAGTGAAACAGGAGGATGTGAGGGAGGTGAGGCTGACTTAGCATTAGCAAGGAAGGACTTTGTACAGATGCAGGAGCAAGACGAGGAGCTGATGGTTTCGGCGGGGACAGCTCTCTCTGAAGCAGAATTAAAAAGGGAGCCAGTAGGCTATTGTGTGGAGGAGGGAGTGCTAAGGAAGAAAGGGAGACCTAGTACTGTGCCCGCAGATGAGGAATGGGGGATGGTGCCAATAATTTATGGGGATGAGATTCTTAACCTGGCCCACAAGATACCCCTCGGTGGACATCTTGGGGGGAGGAAAACAGCGGAATCATGAAAGAGTTTTACTGGCTGCACAGGAGGAAGGATGTTACTGACCATTGTAGACATGAGTTAACACAGTTAGAGGCTATTAACATGTTAAAAGCTCACCACGATCAGAAAACAGATCTAACTGGTGATATCATGAAAATTAATGAGGCTAGGGTGCCACCTGATAAGGGGAAAACCCATTTTGAAAAGATAAGTGTGGTGCTGACCAGATGGGAGAACTCTATTGTGTTGACCGACTTTGCTGTTGAGTTCTCTCCCTTAATCCCCGAACAAAGTGAATCGTTAAGAGAGCTAATTAAACGACACGCCCACGTAGGTTCAGATGTCCCGAGGTGATGCAAGGAGCTGGGACATGGAGCTGTTGCCACATCAGGCGGCCTAGTGAGCAACACCCCTATAGAATGATTAATTCAGGGACAAACGGGCTAAAGAGCACAGAAGTGTATATTGGCGATATAGTGGTCTGGAGTGACATGTGGGGGGGAGCTCATAATGGCGGTAGAGGAGCTGTTTAAATGGCTGTCTGAAGCCAGCCTGACAGTGAACCTCGCAAAAAGTGAGTTCGGCCGCGCGAAGGTCACTTATCTGGGATTTGTAGTAGGACAGGGGCAGCTGGCTCCGATGCAAGCTAAGGTGCGGGCTGTCTCTGAAGTCCCCACCCCGACAGACAAGAGAGCCCGAAGAAGGCTCTTGGAGATGGTGGGGTACTATCGGAAGTTTTGCAGGAAAAAAAACAACTTTGCGGATTGTACCCACCCTCTTACTAAGCCCTTGCCAAAGAATGCTAAGTTGGTATGGGACAACCCTTGTTATCTGTGTCCGGGGCGAAATCCACTGAGAAGTTACACTGATCACAATTCATTAGTGTTTTCGGCCACTATGAAGTTTGCTAAGTTGGAGCTTGGTTTTAGAGGATTATTAAAATTACACATATAAAAGGAACACGGAAAATGTGATTGCTGACTGTCTGTCCAGGTGTTGACAACTTAAAATTCTCCGTATTAGCCAAATAGCTGATGACCATGTATATTTGTGTGTATCTAAGAATGTATTCCTGCCTATTATTTTTACCCCGGTAAAAATCCTTTGAAGGGTAGGGATGTGACAAAAGAACCAGTTATCTGAAGATTGATGCCGATAAGAGGACAATGGGGGAACATTCAAGGTGCTAATAAGAGAGAGACGAGAGAGATTACCGAAAGGAGACACGGTTCCGAGTATTGTCAGAGACCGGTGGCTTTGAATCCTGAACTGTTTGAAGTTTGATGGACAGGCGATACCCCAGCAGGGGGACAAAAAGGGACAGGTTCGCTAAGGCAACAGACACACGACTCCACGAGGTAACGAGACCCTGAAAGTGGTGTGCCCCCCCACAAGTTGGTGGGAGTTTTTGGAGGTCTGCTCGCGGGACCAGCCATAGACGCACAGGGTGGAAAGATACAGTCGGGCGGGTACCTGGTGTGTGTGTCCACCCTTGCCTGGGTGCCGGGTTCACCGCAGAAGAATGATCGTATCTGGAACGGAGGGGTTACAGTCGGTGACCTCAGAAGACATTAGAAAGAGCTCGCCCGAAAGCTAACTGCGAGGAATATCGAAGGTCTGTTTGGAATCCGATTTGCATATTCATTCGTTCTCTCTCTCTCTTCTCCCCGCCTCAACGGCACGACCGCGATTACTGCGAACTGAACTGAACTAAATTGAACTGAACTTTGCGTCACTTGAAACTGATCATTTACCCCTAGCCTGCGATAGAGCTTGATTGATCCTATTATCCTAGTTCTGTGTACGTGTGTGTTTTATCATTGCTACACTGTTGCATTTATATCCTTTTGATTAGAGTTCTGTGTTGCTTATTTCTTTAATAAAACTTTCTTAGTTCCAGTAATCCAGACTCCAACTAAGTGGTCCATTTCTGCTGGTTTGGCAACCCAGTTACGGGGTACGTAACAACGGCAATATAGGAGAAAGTATGAAAGGAGCACGATAACACAGCGATGTACGGGAAGGTATGGGAGGAGCACGAAAACATGACGATACAGGGGAAGGTATGAGAGGTGAGCGAAAACACAGCAATATAGGGGAAGCTATGGGCGGAGTGCAAAATCACAGCGATATAGGGGGAAGTCTGAGAGGTGCGCAAAAACACAGCGATATAGGGGAAGCTATGGGAGGTGCCCGAAAACACAGCGATATAGGGGAAGTTATGAGAGGTGCGCGAAAAAAGTGATATAGGGGAAGCTATGGGAGGTGCGCAAAAACACGGTGATATACGTGAAGGTATGTGAGGTGCCTGAAAACACGTCGATACAGGGGAAGCGATGAGAGGTGCATGAAAACTCAGCAATATAGAGTACGGTATAAGCGGAGCGTGAAAATGCAGGGATATAGGGGTAGGTATGCAAGATGCATGAAAAAACAGTGATATAGGGGGTGGTATGAGAGGTGCGCGAAAACACAATGATATAGAGGAATCTATGGGAGGTGCGCAAAAACGCAGCGGTATATGGGAAGCTATGGGAGGTGCTCGATAACAGAGCGATATAGGGGAATGAATGAGGGGTGCGAGAAAACACAGTGATGTCGGGGAAGCTATGGGAGGTGCGTGAAAACACGGCAATATAGGAGAAAGTATGAGATGAGCAGGAAAACACAGCGATGTATGGGAAGGTATGGGATGTGCGCGACAACAGAGTGATACAGGGGACGGTATCAGAGGTTGGAGAAAACACAGCGATATAAGGGAAGCTGTGGGAGGTGCGTGAAAACATTGCGATATAGGAGAAGGTATGAGAGGTACGCGACAACACAGCAATATAAGGGAAGGTATGGGAGGTGAGCAAAAACACAGCCATATACGTGAAGGTGTCAGAGGTGCGTGAAAACATGTCGATATAGGGGAAGGTATGAGAGGTGCACAAAAACACGGCGATATAGGGTAAAGTATGAGATGTGCGTGAAAACACAGCAATGTAGGGGAAGCTATGGGAGTTTTGCAAAATCACAGCGATATAGGGGAAGGGATGAGAGGTGGGTGAAAACACAGCGATATAGGGGAATCTATGGGAGGTGCCCAAAAACACAGCGATATAGGGGAAGGTATAGGAGGTGCACGAAAACACTGCGATATAGGGTAAAGTATGAGATGTGCGTGAAAACACAGCAATGTAGGGGAAGCTATGGGAGTTTTGCGAAATCACAGCGATATAGGGGAAGGGATGAGAGGTGGGTGAAAACACAGCGATATAGGGGAATCTATGGGAGGTGCCCAAAAACACAGCGATATAGGGGAAGGTATAGGAGGTGCACGAAAACACTGCGATGTAAGGGAAGGTATGAGAGGTGCGCGAAAACACAGCAATTTGAGGGAAGCTATGAGAGGTGCGCGAAAATATTGCAATATATGGAAAGCTATGAGAGGTGCACGAGAACACAGCGATAGACGGGAAGCTATGAGAGTGTGCACGATAACACAGTGAAAAAGGGGAACGTTATGAGAGGTACGCGAAAACACGGCAATATGTGAGAAATTATGGGAGATGCGTGAAAACACGGCGATATAGGGGAAGGTATGAGAGGTGCTCAAAAACACTGCGATGTAGGGGAAGCTATGGGAGGTGCGCGAAAGCAGATCGATATAGGGGAAGTGATGAGAGGTGCTCTAAAACACAGCAATATAGAGAAGAGTACGAGGGGTCTGCGAAAACACGGCGATATAGGAGTAGGTATGAGAGGTCGGCGAATAGACAGCGATATAGGGGATGCTATGGGATTTGTGCGAAATCACAGCGATATAGTGGCAGGTATGAGAGGTGTGCGAAAACACAACGATATTGGGGAAGCTATGGGAGGTGCGGGAAAACACTACGATATAGGGTAAGGTATGAGAGGTGCGTGAAAACACAGTGATATAGGGGAAGCTATGGGTGTTGTGCGAAATCACAGCGATATAGGGAAAGGGATGAGAGGTGTGTGAAGACACAGCGATATCGGGGAAGCTATGGGAGGTGTGTGAAAACAGGGCGATATAGGGGAAGGTATGAGAGGTGTGCAAAAACACAGCGATATAGGGGAATCTATGGAAGGAGCGTGAAAACACAGTGATATAGGCGATGGTGTGGGTGGTGCACGAAAAAACTGCGATATAGTGAGTTGCGCGAAAACATGGCGATATACGTGAAGGTATCAGAGGTGTGTGAAAACACGTCGTTATAGGGGAAGGTATGAGAGCTGCAACAAAACGGCGATATAGGGGAAGCTATAAGAGGCAAGCGAAAACACAGCAATATAGGGGAAGGTATGAGAGGAGTGCGAAAACACAATGATATTGGGAAAGCTATGGGAGGTGCGGGAAAACACAGCAATATAGGGTAAGGTATGGGAGGTGCACGAAAACACGGTGATATAGAGGAAGGTCTGAGAGCTGCGCGAAAACACAGTGATATAGGGGAAGCTATGAGAGGTGCGCGAAAACACAGTGATAAATTGGAATCTATGGGAGGTGCGTGAAAACAGGACAATATAGGGGAAGGTATGGGAGGTGCTCAAAAACACAGCGATGTATGGGAAGATATGGGTGGTGCGTGAAAGCAGAGCAATACAAGAGAAGTGATGAGAGGGGCGTTAAAACACAGCAATATAGGGGAGGGTACGAGAGGTCCGCAAAAACATGGCGATATAGGGGTAGGTATGAGAGGTGGGCGAAAAGACAGTGATAAGCGGGAAGCTATGAGAGATGCACAAGAACACAGCGATATAGGGGATGCTATGGGAGTTGTGTGAAATCACAGCGATATAGGGGAAGGAATAAGAGGTGCAACAAAACACAGCGATACAGGGGAAGCTATGGGAGGTGGGCGAAAGCAAAGCGATATAGGGGAAGGTATGAGAGTGTTCTAAAACACAATGATTTTGGGGAAGCTATGGGAGTTGTGCGAAATCACAGCAATATAGGGGAATGAATGAGAGGTGCATGAAAACACGACGATATAGGGAAAGCTATGGGAGGTGAGTGAAAACAGGGCTGTATGGGAAGCTGTGGGAGGTGCACAATAAAAGAGCGATATAGGAGAAGGTATAAGGGGTGCGAGAAAACACAGCGATGTAGGGGAAGCTATGGGAGGGGCGTGAAAACATGGCGATATTGGAGAAAGTATGAGAGGAGCACGATATCACAGCGATTTAGGGGAAGGTATGGGAGGTGCATGAAAACACAGCAATATACGTGAAGGTATCAGAGGTACGTGAAAACATGTCGATAAAGGGGAAGGTATGAGAGGTGCACGAAAACACGTTGATATAGGGGAAGCTATAGAGGTGAGCAAAAACAGATCAATATAGGGGAAGGTATGAGAGGTGTGCGAAAACACAATGATATTGGGGAAGGTATGGGAGGTGCGCGAAAACACGGCGATATAGGGGAAGGTATGAGAGGTGCGCGAAAACACAGTGATATAGAGGAAGCTATGGGAGGTGCGTGGAGAAATGTTGATAAACGTGATGTTATGAGAGGTGCGCGAAAACATTGCAATATATGGAAAGCTATGAGAGGTGCACGAGAACACAGCGATAGAGGGGAAGCTATGAGAGGTGTGCGATAACTGAGTGAAAACCGGGAAGGCATGAGAGGAGCGCGAAAACACGGCGATATCGGGGAAAGTATGAGAGGTGCGTGAAAACATGGTGATGTTGGTGAAGGTATTTGAGGTGCGCAAAAACACAGCGATATAGGGGAATCTATGAGAGGTGCGCGAAAACACAGTGATATAAGGGAAACTATAACAGGTGCGGAAAACACGGCGATGTTGGGGAAGGTATGGGAGGTGCGAAAAAACACAGCAATGTAGGAGAAGCTATGGGAGGTCTGTGAAAAAGCAGCGATATAGGGGAAGGTATGAGAGGTGCGCGAAAACACAGCAATATAGGGATAGTTATCAGGGGCGCGCGAATACAAGGTGATATAGGTGAAGATATGAGAGGTGCACGAAAACACAGCGATATGCGGAAACTATGAGAGGCACGCGAAAACAAAGTAATGTCAGGGAAACTATGACAGGTGCGGAAAAAAACTGGGATGCAGGGGAAGCTATGGAAGGTGCGCAAAAACACAGCGATATAGGGGAAGGTATGAGAGCTGCGGGAGAACACAGCGATATAGGGGAAGGTATGAGAGGTGCGCAAAAATAAGGCGATATAGGGGAGGATATGAGAAGTTCACCAAAATACGGCGATATAGGGGGAGGTATGCGAGTTGCGTGAAAACACAGCGATATAGGGGAAGGTATGAGAGGTGCGCGAAAACACAGCGATATCGGGGAAGCAATGGGAGGTGCGCGAAAACACGGCGATATAGGGGAAGTATGAGAGGTGCACGAAAATGCGGCGATATAGGGGAAGCAACGAGAGGTGTGTGAAAACACAGCAATGTAGAGGAAGCTATGGGAGGTGAGCGAAAACACAGTGATAAGGGGAAGGTATGAGTAATCTATGAAAACACAGTGATATAGCCGAAGTTATGAGAGGTGCGCAAAAATGGATCAATGTCAGGGAAACTATAACAGGTGCGGAAAAATACGGGGATACAGGGGAAGCTATGGGAGGTGTGCAAAAACACAGCGATATAGGGGAAGATATGAGAGCTACAGGAGAATACAGCTATATAGGGGAAGATATGAGAGGTGCGCGAATACACCGTGATATAGAGGAAGCTATGATAGGTGCGCAAAAGCACAGAGATGCAGCGGAAGCTATGGGAGGTGTGCGAAAACACAGCGATGTTGGGGAAGCTCTGAGTGGTGCGCGAAAACATCGCAATATATGGGAAGCTATGAGTGGTGCGCGAAAACAGCAAAAAATGGGAAGCTATGGGAGGTGCGTGAAAAAACGGCGAAATAGGGGAAAGTATGAGAGGTGCGTGAAAACACGTCGATATAGGGGAAGTTATGAGATGCGGGAAAACTCAGGTAAAAGGGGAAGTTATAATAGGTGCACGAGAACACGGCGATATAGGAAAAGCTATGAGAGGTGAGCAAAAACACAGAGATATAGGGGAAGGCATGAGAGGTGCGCAAAAACACAGCGATATAGGGGAAGTTATAAGAGGTGAGTGAAAACACATCCATATATGGGAAGCTACCAGAGGTGCGCGAAAATAGAGCGAGAAAGGGGAAGGTATGAGAGGTGTGAGAAAACACAGCAATAGAGGGGAAGCTATGGGAGGTGCGTGAAAGCACGGCGATATCGGAGAAGATATGATAGGTGCGCAAAAACACAGCGATAGAATGGGAGGTGCGCAAAAACACAATGATATAGGGGAAGCTATGGGAGGTGTGCGAAAGCAGAGCGATATAGGGGAAGTGATTGGCGGTGCACGAGAGCACAGCAACATAGGGGAAGTTATGAGAGGTGCATGAAAACATAGCCATACGGGGAAGGTATGAGAGGTGCGCTAAAACACAGCAATATAGGAGAAAGTATGAGAGGTCTGCGAAAACACGGCGATATAGGGTGAGGTATGAAAGTTGCATGAATACACGTTGATATAGTGGAAGGTATGAAAGGTGCGTGAATACACGTTGATATAGGGGAAGGTATGAGATGTGCGCGAGAACATGGAGATATACGCAAAGCTATGAGAGGTGAGCAAAAACACAGTGATTTAGGAGAAGGTATGAGAGGTGCGCGAAAATACCACGATATGGGGGAAGCTATGCGAGGAGCGCGAAAACACAGAGATTTGGGGGAAGCTATGAGAGGTGCGCGAAAACATTGCAATATATGGAAAGCTATGAGAGGTTTGCGAATATACAGCGATAGAGGGGAAGGTATGAGAGGTGCGCGAAAAAACGGTGATATAGGGGAAGTAATGGGAGGTGCACGAAAACATGGCGATATACGTGAACGTATGAGAGGTGCGTGAAAACAAGTTGATACAGGGGAAGGTATGAGAGCTGAGCGAAAACTCAGCTAAAAAGGGGAAGCTATAAGAGGTGCGCGAAAACACAGCGATTTGGGGAAAACTATGAGAAGTGTGCGAACACAGAACAATATATGGAAAGCTATGAGAAGTGCACAAGAACACAGCGATACAGGGGATGCTATGAGAGGTACGCGATAACGCAGCGGTATAGGGGAAGGTTTTGAGAGGTGCGCAAAAACACGGCAATATATGGGAAACTATGGGAGGTGCGTGAGACAGAGCGATATAGGGGAAGCTATGGGAGGTGCGCGAAAACACAGCGATATAGGGGAATGTATGGGAAGTGAGTGAAATCACAGCGATATAGGGGAAGGTATGAGAGGTGCGCGAAAACACAGTTATATAGGGGAAGGTATGGGAGGTGCACAAAAACAAGGTGATATACATTAAGGTATGAGAGGTGCGTGGAAACACGTCGATATAGGGGAAGGAATGAGAGATGAGGGAAAACTCAGCTAAAAAGGGGAAGGTATAATAGGTGCGCGAGAACACGGCGATATAGGTAAAGCTATGAGAGGTGAGCAAAAACACAGCGATATAGGGGACGATATGAGAGGTGCGTGAAAACACAGCAATACAGGGGAAGCAACCAGAAGCGCGCGAAAACACAGCGATCAATGGGAAGCTATTTGAGGTGCACGAAAACAGAGAGAGAAAGGAGAAGGTATGAGAGGTGTGAGAAAACACAGCAATTTAAGGGAAGCTATGGGAGGTGCATGAAAGCACAGCGATATAGGAGAAGGTATGAGAGGTGAGCGAAAATAGAGCAATAGAGGGGAAGGTATGGGAGGTGCGCAAAATCACAGCGATATACGGGAAGGTATGAGAGGTGCGTGAAAACAGTGATATAGGGGAAGCTATGGGAGGTGCGCAAAAACATGGCGATATGCGTGAAGGTATGAGAGGTCTGCGAAAACACGGCGATATAGGGGAAGGTATGAGAGGTGTGAGAAAACACAGCGATGTTGGGGAAGCTAATACCTTCTCCTATATCGCAATGTTTTCACACATCTCCCATAGGTTCCCCTATATCACTGTGTTTTCTCCCACCTTTGATACCGTCCCCTATATCGCTCTGTTATCTCTCACTTCCCATAGCTTCCCATATATTTCTGCGTTTTCGCGCACCTCCTATAGATTCCTCTATATCACTGTGTTTTCACGCACCTCTCATACCTTCCCCTATATCGTTGTGTTTTCGCGCAGCTCTCATACCTTCCCTATATTAGTGTGTTTTCATGCATCTTGCATATCTACCCCTATATCCCTGCGTTTTCACTCTCCGCTCATACCATCCTCTATATTGCTGAGTTTATGTGCACCTCTCATCGCTTCTCCGACATTGCTGTGTTTTCTCGCACCCCTCATACCTTCCCCTATATCGCTCTGTTATTGCGCACATCCCATAGCTTCCCATATATCGCTGCATTTTCGCGCACCTCCTATAGATTCCTCTATATCATTGTGTTTTTGCACACCTCTCATACCTCCCCCTATATCGCAGTGTCTTCGTGCACCACCCATACCTTCCATTATATCGCTCTGGTTTCGCGCACCTCCCATATATTACCCTACATCGCTGTGTTTTTGCACACCTCTAATACCTTCCCATATATCGCTGTGATTTCGTGCACCGCCCACACCTTCCCCTATAATTGCTGTGTTCTCGTACACCTCTCATAGCTTAACATATATTGCAATGTTTTCGTGCACCTCTCATAGATTCCCTAAATCGCTGTGTTTACGCGCACCTCTCACAGCTAAGCCTATATCGCTGTGTTTTCACACACCTCGCATACCTTCCCCTATATCGCTGTGTTTTTGCTCACTTCTCATAGCTTTGCCTATATCGCCGTGTTCTCGCACATCACTCATACCTTCCACTTTTTAACTGAGTTTTCCCTCATCTCTCATACCTTCCCTTATATCGACGTGTTTTTACGCACCTCTCATACCTTCCCATATATCGCTGTGTTTTCGTTCACCTCTCATACATTCCCCTGTATCGCCGTGTTTTCGTGCATCTCCCACACCTTCCCCTATATCGCTGTGTTCTCGTACACCTCTCATAGCTTAACATATATTGCAACATTTGTGTGCACCTCTCATAGATTCCCCCAAATCGGTGTTTAGGCACACCTCTCATAGCTTCCCCTATATCGCTGTGTTTTCGCGTACCTCACATACCTTTCCCTATATTGCTGTCTTTTTGCTCAACTCTCATAGCTTTGCCTATATTGCCATGTTCTTGCGCATCATTCATACCTTCCCCTATTTAGCTGAGTTTTCGCTAATCTCTCATACCTTCCCCTATATCGTCATGTTTTCACGCACCTCTCATAGCTTCACGTATATCGCTGCGTTTTTGCGCACCTCCTATAGAATCCTCTATATGACTGTGTTTTTGCACACCTCTCATACCTCCCCCTATATCATTGTGTTTTCGCACACCTCTCATAGCTTCCCCTATATCGCCGTGTTTTTGTGCACCACACATACCTTCCCCTATATCGCTGTGTTTTCGTGCACCTCCCATAGATTCCCCTAATCGCTGTGTTTTTGCGCACCTCTACTACCTTCCCCAATAACGCCCTGTTTTCACGCACCTCCCATACCTTCCTCTATATTGCTGTGCTTTTGCGCACCTGTCATACCTTCCACTATATCGCTGTGATTTTGCGCACCTCGCATACCTTCCCCTATATCGCTGTGTTTTCGCTCACCTCTCATACCTTCCCCTGTATCGCCGTGTTTTCGTGCACCTCCCACACCTTCCCCTATATCGTTTTGTTCTCGTACACCTCTCATAGCTTAACATATATTGCAATGTTTTTGTGCACCTCTCATAGATTCCTCAAATCGCTGTGTTTATGCGCACCTCTCATAGCTTCCCCTATATCGCCGTGTTTTCGCGCACCTCGCATATCTTTCCCTATATCACTGTGTTTTTGCTCACCTCTCATAGCTTTGCCTATATCGCCGTATTCTCGTGTATCACTCATACCTTCCCCTTTTTAGCTGAGTTATCGCTAATCTCTCATACCTTACCCTATATCGACGTATTTTCACGCATCTCTCATAGCTTCACATATATCGCCGTGTTTTCGTGCACCTCCCATAGCTTTCCCTATATTGCTGTGTTTTTGCGCACCTCTCATACCTTCCCCTATATCATTGCATTTTCCCGCACCTCTCATAGCTTCATGTACATCGCCGTGTTTTCGTGCATCTCCCATAACTTCTCGAATATCATTGTGTTTTTGCACACCTCTCATACCTTCCCCTATATTGCTGTGTTTTCGCTCACCTCTTATAGCTTCCATATATATCGCCGTGTTTTCTTGCACCTCTCATACCTTCCCTTTTATCGACGTGTTTTCACGCACCTCTCATAGCTTCACGTATATCGCTGTGTTTTCTCCCACTTCTAATACCGTCCCTTATATCGCTCTGTTATCGCTCACTTCCCATAGCTTCCCATATATCACTGCGTTTTCACACACCTCCTATAGATTCCTCTATATCACTGTGTTTTCGTGCACCTCTCAGACCTTCCCCTATATCGTTGTGTTTTCCCCCACCTCCCACAGCTTCCCCAATATCATTGTGTTTTTGCACACCTCTCATACCTTCCCCTATATTGCTGTGTTTTCACTCACCTCTTATAGTTTCCCCTATATCGCCGTGTTTTCTTGCACCTCTCATACCATCCCCTATATCGACGTGTTATCACGCACCTCTGATACCTTCACGTATATCGCCGTGTTTTTGCGTACCTCCCATACCTTCCCCTATATTGCTGTGTTGTCGCGTAACTCCCATAGCTTCCGCTATATCACTGTTTTCGTGCACCTCTCATAACTTCCCGTACATCGATGTGCTTTCGTACTCCTCTCATACTTTCTCCTATATTGCCGTGTTTTCATGCACCTCCCATAGCTTCCCCTATATCGCTGTTTTTCTCGCACCGCTCATAATTTCCCTTATATCGCTCTGTTATTGCGCACCTCCCATATCTTCCCATATATCGCTGCTTATTCGCGCACCTCCTATAGATTCCTCTATATCACTGTTTTCGCTCACCTCCCATACCTTCCCTTATATCGCTGTGATTTTGCACAACTCTCATACCTTACCCTATATCGCTGTGTATTACGCACGTCTCATAGCTTCCGCAATATCATTGTGTTTTCACACACCTCTCAGACCTTCCCTTATATCTCTGTGATTTCATGCAACTCCCATAGCTTCCCCTATATCGCTGTGTTTTCGTGCTCCTTGCATATCTACCCTATGTCGTTTTGTTTTTGTGCACCTCTTATACCTGCCAGTATATCCATGTGTTTTCGCGCTCCTCTCATACCTTCCCCTATATCGCAGTGTTTTTCCTGACCTCTCATAGCTTTGCCATGTATCGCCGTGTTCTCGCACACCTCTCATAGCTTCCCCAATATGGCTGTGTTTTTGCACACCTCTCATACATTCCCCTGTATCGATGTGTTTTCACGAGTCTCCCATAGCTTCCCATTTTTCGCAGTGTTTTCGCGCACCTCTCATAGCTTCCCATATATTGCGATGTTTTCCCGCACCTCTCATCGTTTTCTCCAAATCAGTGTTTTTGCGCACCTCTCATAACTTCTCCTATATTGCTGTGTTTTCCTGCACCTCCCATAGCTTCCCCAATATGATTGTGTTTTCGCACACCTCTGATACCTTCCCCTATATCGCCGTGTTTTCATGCCCCTCTCACATCTTTCCCTATATCGCTGTGTTATCAAATAGCTTTCATGGCTTCCCATACATTGCTGTGTTTTCGCATACCTCCCACTGCTTCCGCTATATTGCTGTTTTAGCACACCTCTTATAGCTTGCCATATATGGCAATATTTTTGCACACCTCTCATAGCTTCCCCAATATCGCCGTGTTTTCGCACACCTCCCATAGATTCCCCAATATTGCTGTGTTTTCACGCACCACTTATACCTCCCCTGTATCGCTGTGCTTTCGCACACCTCACATAGCTTCCCTGATATCGCTGTGATTTTGCACACCTCCCGTAGCTTCCCCTATATCGCTGTGTTTTCATGCACCTCCCATAGGTTCCCCTACATCGCTGTGTTTTCGTGTGCCTATCATACCCTCCCCTGTGTTGCTGTGTTCTCGTGCACCTCTCATACCTTCCCCTGCATCGCTGTGTTTTCGCACACCTCCTATAGCTTCCCCTGTATCGCTGTGTTTTCGCGCACCTCCCATAGCTTCCTTAATATCATTGTGTTTTTGCACACTTCTGATACCTTCCCCTATATCGCTGGGTTTTCGCGCACCTCTTATAGCTTCCCCTATATCGTCGTGTTTTCGCGCATCTTCCCCTATATCGCTGTGTTATCGAGCAGCTCTCATACCTTCCCCTGTATCGCTGTGTTTTCGCACACCTCTCATAGCTTGCCATATATGGCGATGTTTTCGCACACCTCTCATAACTTCCCCTAGATCGCTGTGTTTTCGCGCACCTCACATAGCATCCCCTATATCGCCATGTTTTCGCACACCTCACATAGCTTCCCCTATATCGTTCTGTTATCGTGCACTTCCCATGGCTTCCCTTATATCACTGTGTTTTCGCGCACCCCTCATACCTTCCCCTACATCGCTGTGTTTTCGCGTACCTCTTATAATTTCTCCCATAATGCCGCGTTTTCACGCAGCCCCCATAGCTTCCTCTATATCGCTGTGTTTTCTCGCACCTCTCATATCTTCCCCTATATCACTCTGTTTTCGCGCACCTCCCGTAGCTTCCCATTTTTTGTCTTGTTTTCGCGCACCTCTCATAGGTTTCCATATATTGCTGTGTCTTCATGCACCTCTCATACCTTCCCCTATATCGCTCTGTTTTCGTGCACCTCCCATAGCTTCCCATATGTCGCTGTGTTTTCACGCACCTCTCATACCTTCCACTATATCGCTGTGTTTTCATGCACCTCCCATAGGTTCCCCTACATCTCTGTGTTTTCATGTGCCTATCATACCTTGCCCTATATCACTGTGTTCTCGTGCACCTCTCATAGCTTTCCATATATTGTAATGTTTTTGTGCACCTCTCATACTTCCCCCAAATCGCTGTTTTCGAGCACCTCTCATAGCTTCCCCTATATCGCTGTGTTTTTGCTGACCTCTCACAGTTGTGCCTATATCGCCGTGTTTTTGCGCAACTCCCATACCTTCCCATATATCACTATGTTTTCTCGCACCTCTAAAACTTTCCCCTATATTGCTGTGTTTTCGTGCACTTCCCATAGCTTCCCCAATATGGCTGTGTTTTCGCACACCTCTCATAGCTTCTGCTATATTGCTGTGTTTTCCCACACCTCAGATAGCTTCCCCAATATCATTGTGTTTTTGCACACCTCTGATACCTTCCCGTATATCGCTGTGTTTTCGCTCACCTCTTACAGCTTCCCTTAGATCGCCGTGTTTTCGTGCACATCTCACATCTACCCCTATATCGCTGTGTTATCAAGCAGCTCTCATACCTTCCCTTATATTGCTGTGTTTTCGCATACCTCCCATAGCTTCCGCTTTCTCGCTGTTTTCGCAAACCTCTTATAGCTTCACCTTGATCTCTTTGTTTTCACGCTCCTCACAGAGCTTCCCCTATATTGCCAGGTTTTCGTGCACCTCCCGTAGCTTCCCCTATATCACTGTGTCATCTCGAACCTCTGATACCTTCCCCTATATCACTCTGTTGTCGCACACCTCCTACGGCTTCCCATATATCGCTGTGTTTTCTCGCAACTCTCATACCTTCTCCTATATCGCTCTGCTTTCGTGCACCTCCCATAGCTTCCCATATACGCCTGTGTTTTCTTGCACCTCTCATAGCTTCCCCTATATCGCTATGTTTTCTGGCACCTCTCATAGCTTCCCCTGTATCGTTGTGTTTTCACGCACCTCGCATGGCTTCCCCTATATCGTTCTGTTCTCGTGCACTTCCTATGGCTTCCCATATATCGCTGCGTTTTCGTGCACCACTCATACCTTCCCATAAATCGCTGTGTTTTCGTGCAGCTCTCATACTTTCTCCTATAACGCAGTGTTTTCACGCATCTACCATAGCTTCCACTATATCGCTGTGTTTTCGCGCACCTCTCATACCTTCCCCTATATCGCACTGTTTTTGCACACCTCTCGAACCTTCCCATATATTGCTGCGTTTTCGCAGACCTCTCATAGCATTCCCTATATCGCTATGTTTTCGCGCACCTCGTACACCTTCCCCTATGTCGTTGTGTTTTTGTGCACCTCTCATACCGTCCCATATATCGCTCAGATAATGCTGCCCTCTCATAGCTTCCCCTTTGTCGCCATGCTTTCGCGCACCGCTCATGACTTCCCCTATATCGCTGTGTTTTCGTGCACCTCGCACAACTTCCGCGATATTGTTGAGTTTTTGCACACCTCTCATACCTTCCACTATCTCGATGTTTTCTCGCACACCACTCATCCCTTCCCCTATATCGCCGTGTTTTCACACACCTCTCATAGCTTCCATGTCATTGTGTTTTTGCGCACCTCTCATACCTTCCACAATATCGATGTGTTTTTGCGCACCTCTCGTAGCTTCCCCTGTATCGATGTGTTTTCGCGCACCTCTCATATCTGCCCCTATAACACATTTTCTCACCGACATCTCATAGCTTCCCCAATATCGTTGTGTTTTCGCGCACATAGCATAACTTTCAATATATTGATGTGTTTTCGTGCACTTCTCATACCATCCCATACATCGCTGAGGTAACGCTCCCCTCTCATAGCTTCCTCTATATCACCGTGTTTTCGTGCACCTCTCATAGCTTCCCCTATATCGTTGTGTTTTCGCGCACCTCTCATAGCTTCCCCTATATCGCTGTTTTGTGCACCTCTCATACCGTCCCATATATCACTCAGATAACGCTCCCCTCTCATAGCTTCCCCTATGTCGCCGTGCTTTCGCGCACCGCTCATAGCTTCCCCTATAGCGCTGTGTTTTCACGCACCTCGCATACCTTCCACTATATCGTTGAGTTTTTGCACACCTCTCATAGCTTCCCCTATGTTGTTGTGTTTTTGTGCACCTCTCATACCTTCCACTATATCGATGTGTTTTTGCGCACCTCTCGTAGCTTCCCCTGTATCGATGTGTTTTCGCGCACCTCTCATACCTCTCCATATAACGCGTTTTCTCGCCGACATCACATAGCTTCCCCAATATCGTTGTGTTTTCGCGCACATCGAATAACTTCCACTATATCGATGTGTTTTCGTGTACTTCTCATAGCTTCACCTATATCGCTGTGTTTTTGCTGACCTCTCACAGCTGTGCCTATATCGCTGAGTTTTCGCGCACCTTCCATAGCTTCCCCTGTATCACTGTGTTTTCGCGCACCTCTCGTAGCTTCCCCTATATCGCTGTGTTTTCGCGCACCTCTCATAGCTTCCCTTAGATCTCTTTGTTTCCACGCTCCTCACAGACCTTCCCCTACATTGCCAGGTTTTCGTGCACCTCCCATAGCTTCCCCTATATCGCTGTGTCTTCTCGAACCTCTGATATCTTCCCCTATATCACTCTGTTGTCGCACACCTCCCACGGCTTCCCATATATCGCTGTGTTTTCGTGCATCTCTCATACTTTCTCCTATATCGCCGTGATTTCTCGCAACTCTCATACCTTCCTCTATATCGCTCTGTTTTCGTGCACCTCCCATAACTTCCCATATATGACTGTGTTTTCTTGCACCTCTCATAGCTTCCCCTATATCGCTATGTTTTCTGGCACCTCTCATAGCTTCCCCTGTATCGTTGTGTTTTCACGCACCTCGCATAGCTTCCCCTATATCGTTCTGTTCTTGTACACTGCCCATGGCTTCCCATATATCGCTGTATTTTCGTGCACCACTCATACCTTCCCCTACATCGCTGTGTTTTCGTGCAGCTCTCATACTTTCTCCTATAATGCAGTGTTTTCACGCACCTACCATACCTTCCCCTATATCGCACTGTTTTTGCGCACGTCCCGTAGCGTCCCATATTTTGCTGCGTTTTCGCACACCTCTCATAGCATTCCCTATATCGCTATGTTTTCGCGCACCTCGCACACCTTCCCCTATGTCGTTGTGTTTTTGTGCACCTCTCATACCTTCCACTATATCGATGTGTTTTCGCTCACCTCTCATACCTGCCTCTATAACGAGTTTTCTCGCTGACCTCTCGTAGCTTCCCCTATATTGCTGTGTTTTCGCGCACCTTGCATAACTTCCACTATATCGAAGTGTTTCGCGCACTTCTCATAGTTCCCCTATATCGCTGTGTTTTTGCTGACCTCTCACAGCTGTGCCTATATTGCCGTTTTTGCGCACCTCCCATAGCTTACACTATATCGCTAAGTTTTTGTGCTCCTCTCGTACCGTCCCATATATCGCTCAGATAATGCTCCCCTCTCATAGCTTCCCCTATGTCGCCGTGCTTTCACGCACCGCTCATAGCTTCCCCTATAGCACTGTGTTTTTGTGCACCTCGCATACCTTCCGCTATATCGATGTGCTTTCACGCACCTCTCATAGCTTCCACTATGTCGTTGTGTTTTTGTGCACCTCTTATACTTTCCACTATATCGATTTGTTTTTGCGCACCTCTCGTAGCTTCCCCTGTATCAATGTGTTTTCGTGCACCTCTCATACCTGCCCCTATAACGAGTTTTCTCGCCGACCTCTCATAGCTTCCCCAATACCGTTGTGTTTTCGTGCACATCGCATAACTTCCACTACATCGATGTGTTTTCGCGCACTTCTCATAGCTTCACCTATATCGCTGTGTTTTTCCTGACCTCTCACAGCTGTGCCTATATCGCTGTGTTTTCGCGCACCTCCCATAGCTTCCCCTGTATCACTGTGTTTTCGCGCACCTCTCGTAGCTTCCCCTATATCGCTGTGTTTTTGCGCACCTCTTATAGCTTTCGTCAAATCGCTCTGCTTTTGCTGGCCACTCACAGCTGTGCCTATATCGCCGTGTTTTCGCGCACCTTCCATAGCTTCCACTATATTGCTGTGTTTTCTTGCACCTCTCATACCTTCCCCTCTGTCGCTCTGTTTTCGCGCACCTCCCATGGCTTCCCCTATATCGCTGTGTTTTTGTGCACCTCTCATACCTTCCCCTATATCGCTGAGATAACGCTCCCCCTCATAGCTTCCCCTATATCGCCGTATTTTTGCGCATCTCTCATAGCTTCCCCTATAGCTGTGTTTTTGTGCACCTCGCATACCTTCCGCTATATCGTTGAGTTTTTGCCACCTCTCATACCTTCCACTATATCGATATGTTTGCGCACCTCTGGTAGCTTCCCCTGTATCGATGTGTTCTTGTGCACCTCTCATCCCTTCCCCTATATCGCCGTTTTTTCACACACCTCTCATAGCTTCCCCTAGATCGCTGTGTTTTCACGCACCTCACATAGCGTCCCCTATGTCGCCGTGCTTTCACGCATCGCTCATAGCTTCCCCTATAGCGCAGTGTTTTCGCGCACCACGCATACCTTCCGCTATATCGTTGAGTTTTTGCACACCTCTCATACATTCCACTATATCGATGTGCTCGCACACCTCTTGTAGCTTCCCCTGTATCGATGTGTTCTCGCGCACCTCTCATCCCTTCCCCTATATCGCCGTGTTTTCATGCACCTCTCATAGCTTCCCCTATGTCGTTGTGTTTTTGTGCACCTCTCATATCTTCCACTATATCGATGTGTTTTTGCGCACCTCTCGTAGCTTCCCCTGCATCGATGTGTTTTCGCGCACCTCTCATACCTGCTCCTATAACGCGTTTTCTCGCCGACCTCACATAGCTTCCCCTATATCGCTGTGTTTTCGTGCACATCGTATAACTTCCACTATATCGATGTGTTTTCGCACACTTCTCATAGCTTCACCTATATCGCTGTGTTTTTGCTGATCTCTCACAGCTGTGCCTATATCGCTATGTTTTTGCGCACCTCCCATAGCTTCCCCTGTATCACTGTGTTTTCGCGCACCTCTCATAGCTTCCCCTATATCGCTGTGTTTTTGTGCACCTCTTATACTTTCCACTATATCGATGTGTTTTTGCGCACCTCTCGTAGCTTCCCCTGTATCAATATGTTTTCGTGCACCTCTCATACCTGCCCCTATAACGAGTTTTCTCGCCGACCTCTCATAGCTTCCCCAATACTGATGTGTTTTCGCGCACTTCTCATAGCTTCACCTATATCGCTGTGTTTTTCCTGACCTCTCACAGCTGTGCCTATATCGCTGTGTTTTCGCGCACCTCCCATAGCTTCCCCTGTATCACTGTGTTTTCGCGCACCTCTCGTAGCTTCCCCTATATCGCTGTGTTTTCGCGCAGCTCTCATAGCTTTCGTCAAATCGCTGTGTTTTTGCTGGCCTCTCACAGCTGTGCCTATATCGCTGTGTTTTCGCGCACCTTCCATAGCTTCCACTATATTGCTCTGTTTTCGCGAACCTCTCATACCTTCCCCTATATCGCTCAGATAACGCTCCCCTCTCATAGCTTCCCCTATATCGCCGTATTTTCGCGCATCTCTCATCGCTTCCCCTATAGCTGTGTTTTTGTGCACCTCGCATACCTTCCGCTATATCGTTGAGTTTTTGCCACCTCTCATACCTTTTACTATATCGATATGTTTGCGCACCTCTGGTAGCTTCCGCTGTATCGATGTGTTCTTGCGCACCTCTCATCCCTTCCCCTATATCGCCATTTTTTCACACACCTCTCATAGCTTCCCCTAGATCGCTGTGTTTTCACGCACCTCACATAGCGTCCCCTATGTCGCCGTGTTTTCGCGCACCGCTCATATCTTCTCCTATAGTGCTGTGTTTTCACGCACCTCGCATACCTTCCGCTATATCGTTGAGTTTTTGCACACCTCTCATACCTTCCACTATATCGATGTGCTCGCGCACCTCTCATAGCTTCCCCTATATTGCCGTGTTTTCACGCACCTCTCATAGCTTCCCCCATGTCGTTGTGTTTTTGTGCACCTCTCATACCTACCACTACATCAGTGTGTTTTTGCGCACCTCTTGTAGCTTCCCCTGTATCGATGTGTTTTCGCGCACCTCTCATACCTGTCTCTGTAATGCGTTTTCTCGCCGACCTCTTATAGCTTCACCAGTATCGTTGTGTTTTCACGCACATCACATAACTTCCACTATATCGAAGTGTTTTCGCGCACTTCTCATACCATCCCATACATCGCTGAGATAACGCTCCCCTCTCATAGCTTCCACTATATCACCGTGTTTTCGTGCGCCGCTCATAGCTTCCCCTATATCGTTGTGTTTTCGCGCACCTATCATAGCTTCCCCTACATCGATGTGTATTTGTGTACCTCTCATACCGTCCCATATATCGCTGAGATTATGCTCCCCTCTCATAAATTCCCCTATATCGCCATGTTTTCGCGCATCTCCCATAGCTTCCACTATATCGTAAAGTTTTTGTGCACCTCTCATACCGTCCCATATATCACTCAGATAACACTACCCTGTCATAGCTTCCCCTATGTCGCCGTGCTATCGCGCACCGCTCATAGCTTCCCCTATAGCGTTGTGTTTTCGTGCACCTCGCATACCTTCAGCTATGTCATCATGTTTTCACGCACCTCTCACAGTTTCCCCTATGTTGTTGTGTTTTTGTGCACCTCTCATACCTTCCACTATATCGATGTGTTTTTGCGCACCTCTCGTAGCATCCCCTGTATCGATGTGTTTTCGCGTACCTCTCATACCTGCCCCTATAACGCGTTTTCTCGCCAACCTCTCATAGCTTCCCCAATATCATTGTGTTTTCGCGCACCTCCCATAACTTCCACTATATTGCTGTATTTTCTTGCACCTCTCATATAATCCCATATATCGCTGAGATAGCGCTCCCCTCTCATAGCTTCCCCTATATCACCGTGTTTTCGTCCACCTCTCAGCTTCCACTATATTGTTGTGTTTTCGCGCACCTCTCATAGCTTCCCCTATATTGCTGTGTATTTGTGCACCTCTCATACCGTCCCATATGTCGCTGAGATTATGCTCCCCGTCATAAATTCCCCTATATCGTCGTGTTTTCGCGCACCTCCCATAGCTTCCACTATATCGCTAAGTTTTTGTGCACCTCTCATACCGTCCCATATATCGCTCAGATAACGCTCCCCTCTCATAGCTTCCCCTATGTCGCCGTGCTTTCACGCACCGCTCATAGCTTCCCCTACAGTGCAGTGTTTTCGCGCACCACGCATACCTTCCGCTATATCGTTGAGTTTTTGCACACCTCTCATACATTCCACTATATCGATGTGCTCGCACACCTCTTGTAGCTTCCCCTGTATCGATGTGTTCTCACGCACCTCTCATCCCTTCCCCTATATCACCGTGTTTTCATGCACCTCTCATAGCTTCCCCTATGTCGTTGTGTTTTTGTGCACCTCTCATATCTTCCACTATATCGATGTGCTTTTGCGCACCTCTCGTAGCTTCCCCTATATCGCTGTGTTTTCGTGCACATCGCATAACTTCCACTATATCGATGTGTTTTCGCGCACTTCTCATAGCTTCACCTATATCGCTGTGTTTTTGCTGATCTCTCACAGCTGTGCCTATATCACTGTGTTTTCGCGCACCTCTCATAGCTTCCCCTATATCGCTGTGTTTTTGTGCACCTCTCGTAGCTTTCGTGAAATTGCTGTGATTTTAGGTACCTCTCATACCTTCCCCTCTGTCTCTCTGTTTTCGCGCACCTCCCATAGCTTCCTCTATATCGCTTTGTTTTTGTGCACCTCTCATACCGTCCCATATATCGCTCAGATAATGCTCCCCTCTCATAGCTTCCCTTATATCGCCGTATTTTCACGCACCTCTCATAGCTTCACTTATAGCTGTGTTTTCGCGCACCTTGTATACCTTCTGCTTTATCGTTGAGGTTTTGCCACCTCTCATACCTTCCACTATATCGATATGTTTGCGCACCTCTGATACCTTCCCCTGTTTCGATGTGTTTTCGCGCACTTCTCATAGCTTCACCTATATCGCTGTGTTTTTGCTGATCTCTCACAGCTGTGCCTATATCACTGTGTTTTCGCGCACCTCTCATAGCTTCCCCTATATCGCTGTGTTTTTGTGCACCTCTCGTAGCTTTCGTGAAATTGCTGTGATTTTAGGTACCTCTCATACCTTCCCCTCTGTCTCTCTGTTTTCGCGCACCTCCCATAGCTTCCTCTATATCGCTTTGTTTTTGTGCACCTCTCATACCGTCCCATATATCGCTCAGATAATGCTCCCCTCTCATAGCTTCCCTTATATCGCCGTATTTTCACGCACCTCTCATAGCTTCACTTATAGCTGTGTTTTCGCGCACCTTGTATACCTTCTGCTTTATCGTTGAGGTTTTGCCACCTCTCATACCTTCCACTATATCGATATGTTTGCGCACCTCTGATACCTTCCCCTGTTTCGCTGTGTTTTCGCGCACCTCTTATAGCTTCCCCTATATCGTCGTGTTTTCGCGCACTTCTCATAGCTTGCCATATATGGCGATGTTTTCGCACACCTCTCATAACTTCCCATAGATCTCTGTGTTTTCGCGCACCTCACTTAGCGTCCCCTATATCGCCATGTTTTCGCACACCTCCCATAGCTTCCCTTATATTGCTGTGTTCTCTCACTCCTCTGATACCTTCCCCAATATCGCTCTGTTGTCGTGCACTTCTCATGGCTTCCCAATATCGTTGTGTTTTCGTGCACCACTCATGCCTTCACCTACATCGCTGTGCTTTCTTGCACATCTGATACTTTCTCCTATAACGCTGTGTTTTCACGCACCTACCATAGCTTCCACTATATCGCTGTGTTTTCTCACACCTCTCATCCCTTCCCCTATATCGCCCTGTTTTTGCGCACCTCTCGTAGCTTCCCATATATGGCTGTGTTTTCGCGCACCTCCCATAGCTTCCCCTATATCGTTGTTTTTGTGCACCTCTCATAGCTTCCCCTATATCGCTGTGTTTTCGCACATCTCGTGTAGCTTCCCCTATATCGTTGAGTTTTTGCGCACCTCTCATACCTTCCACTATATCGATGTCTTCGCCCACCTCTCGTAGCTTCTCCTGTATCGATGTGTTCTGGTGCACCTCTCATCCCTTCCCCTATATCGCCGTGTTTTCGTGCACCTCCCATAGCTTCCCCTAAATCAATATGTTTTCGCACACCTCTCATAACTTCCCCTATATCGCTGTCTTTCCATGCATCTCCCACAGGTTTCCCTGCATCCCTGTGTTTTCGCGGGCCTATCGCACCCTCCCCTGTGTTGCTGTGTTCTCGTGCACTTCTCTTAGCTTTCCATATAATGCAATGATTTCGCACACCTCTCATAGCTTCCCCGAGACTTTCTCCTATAACGCCGTGTTTTCACGCACCTCCCATAGCTTCCACTATATCGCTGTGTTTTCTCGCACCTCTCATACCTTCCCCCATACCGCTCTATTTTCGTGCACCTCCCTTAGCTTCCCATATATGGCTGGGTTTTCTGGTACCTCTCGTAGCTTCCCCTATATCACTATGTTTTCGCACACCTCTCATCCCTTCCCCTATATCGATGTGTTTTTGCGCACCTCTTCTAGCTTCCCCTATATCGCTGTGTTTTCGCGCACCTCTCATAGCATTCCTGATATCGTTGTGTTTTTGCGCACCTCTCATAGCTGCGCCTACATCTCTGAGTTTTCGCACATTTCTCATACATTCTCCTATATCTTCGTCTTTTCACGCACCTCTCATAGCTTCCATTATATTGCTGTGTTTTCTTTCACCTCTCATACCTTCCCCTATATCGCTGTTTTCATGCACCTCCCATAGCTTCCCATATATCCCTGTGTTTTCGCGCACCTCTCATACCTTCCACTATATCACTGTGTTTTCGCGCACCTCTCGTAGTTTCCCCTATATTGATGTGTTTTCGTGCACCTCTCGTAGTTTCCCCTATATCGCTCTGTTTCCATGCACCTCCCATAGCTTCCCATATATCGCTGTGTTTTCGCGCACACTCATACCCTCCACTATACTTAAGGAAGTAGCCCAAGAAATAGTGGATGCCTTAGTGATAATTTTTCAAAACTCGTTAGATTCTGGACTAGTTCCTGAGGATTGGAGGGAGGCTAATGTAACCCCACTTCTTAAAGAAGGAGGGAGAGAGAAACCGGGGAATTATAGACCGGTTAGCCTAACGTTGGTGGTGGGGAAACTGCTGGAGTCAGTTATCAAAGATGTGATAACAGCACATTTGGAAAGCGGTGAAATCATCGGACAAAGTCAGCATGGATTTGTGAAGGGAAAATCATGTCTGACGAATCTCATAGAATTTTTTGAGGATGTAACCAGTAGAGTGGATGGGGGAGAACCAGTGGATGTGGTATATTTGGATTTTCAAAAGGCTTTTGACAAGGTCCCACACAGGAGATTAGTGTGCAAACTTAAAGCACATGGCATTGGGGGTAAGGTATTGATGTGGATGGAGAATTGGTTAGCAGACAGGAAGCAAAGAGTGGGAATAAACGGGACCTTTTCAGAATGGCAGGCGGTGACTAGTGGGGTACCGCAAGGATCAGTGCTGGGACCCCAGTTGATTACAATATATATTAATGACTTGGATGAGGGAATTAAATGCAGCATCTCCAAGTTTGCGGATGACACGAAGCTGGGTGGCAGTGTTAGCTGTGAGGAGGATGCTAAGAGGATGCAGAGTGACTTGGATAGGTTGGGTGAGTGGGCAAATTCATGGCAGATGCAATTTAATGAGGATAAATGTGAAGTTATCCACTTTGGTGGCAAAAATAGGATAGGAAAACAGATTATTATCTGAATGGTGGCCGATTAGGAAAAGGGGAGGTGCAACGAGACCTGGGTGTCATTATACACCAGTCATTGAAAGTGGGCATGCAGGTACAGCAGGCGGTGAAAAAGGCGAATGGTATGCTGGCATTTATAGCGAGAGGATTCGAGTACAGGAGCAGGGAGGTAATACTGCAGTTGTACAAGGCCTTGGTGAGACCACACTTGGAGTATTGTGTGCAGTTTTGGTCCCCTAATCTGAGGAAAGACATCCTTGTCATAGAGGGAGTACAAAGAAGGTTCACCAGATTGATTCCTGGGATGGCAGGACTTTCATATGAAGAAAGACTGGATGAACTGGGCTTGTACTCGTTGGAATTTAGAAGATTGAGGGGGGATCTGATTGAAATGTATAAAATCATAAAGGGATTGGACAGGCTAGATGCAGGAAGATTGTTCCCGATGTTGGGGAAGTCCAGAACAAGGGGTCACAGTTTGAGGATAAAGGGGAAGCCTTTTAGGACCGAGATTAGGAAAAACTTCTTCACACAGAGAGTGGTGAATCTGTGGAATTCTCTGCCACAGGAAACAGTTGAGGCCAGTTCATTGGCTATATTTAAGAGGGAGTTAGATATGGCTCTCGTGGCTACGGGGATCAGGGGGTATGGAGGGAAGGCTGAGGCGGGGTTCTGAGTTGGATATCAGCCATGATCATAATAAATGGCGGTGCAGGCTTGAAGGGCCGAATGGCCTACTCCTGCACCTATTTTCTATGTTTCTATGTTTCTATACCGCTGTGTTTCCGTGCACCTCTCGCAGCTTCCCCTATATCGATGTGTTTTCTCACATCTCTGATAACTTCCCCTATATCGCTGTGTTGTCATGCACCACCCATGGCTTCCCATATATCGCTGTGTTTTCGCGTACCTCTCATAGTTTCCCCTATATCGCTGTGTTTTCGTGTACCTCGCATACCTTCCCCTATATAGTTGTGCTTTTGTGCACCTCTCATACCTTCCACTCTATCGATGTGCTTCACGTACCTATCGTACCTTCCCCTGTATCGATGTGTATTCGCGCAGCTCTCATACCTGACCCTATATCGTCTTGTTTTTGCAGACCTCTCATACCTTCAACTATATCGTTGTGTTTTCACGCACCTCTCATACCTTCCACTATATTGATGTGTTTTTGCGTACCTCTCATAACATCCCCTATGTCGCTGTGTTTTCACGCCCCTCCCACAGTTTCCTATTTTTCGTCTTGTTTTTGTGCACCTCTCATAGCTTCCCATATATTGTGATGTTTCGCGCACCTCTCATACCTTCCCCTATGTCACTCTGTTTTCGTGCACTTCCAATAGCTTCCCATGTATCGCTCTTTTTTCGTGTGCCTATCATATCTTCCCATATATCACTCTGTTTTTGCGCACCTTTCATACCTTCTCCTATATAGCCGTGTTTTCGCGCACCTCTCATACCTTCTCCTATATCGCTGTGTTTTCGCACACCTTTCATAGCTTCCCCTATATCGAAGTGTTTTGGCGCACTTCTCATACCTGCCCCTATATCCCTGTGTCTTTGCCGACCTCTCATAGCTTCCCCTATATCGCTGTGTTTTCGCGTACCTCGCATACCTTCCCCTATATCGTTGTGTTTTCACTGCACCTCTCATTCCTACCACTGTATCAATGTTTTCCCGCACCTCCCATAGCTTCCCATTTTTCGCCGTGTTTTCGCGCACCTCTCAAAGCTTCCACTATATTGATGTGTTATCGCATACCTCTCATAACATCCCCTATGTCGCTGTGTTTTCACGCCCCTCCCACAGTTTCCTATTTTTCGTCTTGTTTTTGTGCACCTCTCATAGCTTCCCATATATTGTGATGTTTCGCGCACCTCTCATACCTTCCCCTATGTCACTCTGTTTTCGTGCACTTCCCATAGCTTCCCATATATCGCTCTTTTTTCGCGTGCCTATCATATCTTTCCCTATATGGCTGTGTTTTCGTACACCTCCCATAGCTTCCCCTATACCGCTGTGTTTTCGAGCACCTCTCATAACTTTGCCTATATCACTGTGTTTTCACACACCTCGCATACCTACCCACATATCACTGTGTTTTCATGCACCGCTCATACCATCCCCTATATCGCTGCGTTTTAGCGCACCTCTCATAACTTCCCCTATATCGATGTGTTTTCAAGTATCCCTCATACCTTCACTTATATCACCGTGTGTTCGCGCACCTCCCATTGCTTCCCCTATATGACTCTGTTTTTGCGCACCTCTCATACCTTCTCCTATATAGCCGTGTTTTCGCACACCTCTCATAGCTTCTCCTCTATCGCTGTGTTTTAGCACACCTTTCATAGCTTCCCATGTATCGAAGTGTTTTGGCGCACTTCTCATACCTGCCCCTATATCTCTGTGCCTTTGCCGACCTCTCTTAGCTTCCCGTATATCGCTGTGTTTTCGCGTACCTCGCATACCTTCCCCTATATTGTTGTGTTTTCACTGCACCTCTCATTCCTATCACTGTATCGATGTGTTTTCCCGCACCTCCCATAGCTTCCAATTTTTCGCCGTGTTTTCGCGCACCTCTCATAGCTTCCCATATATTGCGATGTTTTCGCACACCTCTCATATCTTCCCCCAAATCGCTGTGTTTTTGCGCACCTCTCATAGCTTCCCCTATATCGCTGTGTTCTGGTGCACCTCCCATAGCTTCCCATATATCGCTGTCTTTTCGCACTCCTCTCACACCTTCCACTATATCGCTGTGTTTACGTGCATCTCTCGTATCTTCCCCTATATCGCCGTTTTCTCGCGCACCTCTCATACCTTCCCGTATATTGCAATGATTTCGCGCATCTCTTATAGCTTCCTCCAAAACGCTGTGTTTATGCGCACCTCTCATACCTTCCCCTATTTCGGCATGTTTTCACACACCTCCCATAGCTTCCCCTATATCGCTGTATTTTCGCGCACCTCCCATTATTTCCTCTACATTGCTGTGTTTTTGCGCACCTCTGATACCTTCCCCTATATTGTTGTGTTTTCGCGCACCTCCCATATATTGCTGTGTTTTCATGCACCTCCCATAGCTTCCCATTCTTTGCCGTGTTTTCACGCAAATCTCATAGCTTCCCATATTTTGTGATGTTTTAGCGCACCTCTCATAGCTTCCCATATATTGGTCTTTTCGCGCACCTCTCGTAACTTCCCCTATATCGATGTGTTTTTGCGCACCTCTCATAGCTTCCCCTATGTCGCCGTGTTTTCGCGTACCTCGCATAGCTTCCCCTACATCGTTGTGTTTTCGCGCAACTCTCATACCTTCCCCTATATCGACGTGTTTTCACACACCTCTCATACCTTCACATATATCACTGTGTTTTCGCGCACCTCTCATACCTTCCCCTATATCGTTGTGTTTTCGCGCACCTCGCATATCTTCCCCGTATGACTGTGTTTTCATGCACCTCCCATAACTTCCCTTATGTCGCTGTGCTCTCGTGCACCTCTCATCACTTCCCATATATTGCTCTGCTTTAACACACCTCCCAAAGCTTCCCCTACATTGCTGTGTTTTTGTGCACCTCTCATACCTTCCACCATATCACACTGCTTTCACGCACCTCCCTTAATTCCACATATATCACCGTATTTTCACGCACCACCCATATCTTCCATGCACATAAACATGGCGATATAGGGGAAGCTCTGTGAGGAGCGAGAAAACACAGCGATCTAGGGGAAGCTATGAGAGCTGCTTGATAACACAGCGATATGGGGTAGATGTGCGAGGTGCGCGAAAACATGGCGATATAGGGGAAGTTATCTGAGGTGTGCGAAAACAGAATGATATTGGGGAAGCTATGTGAGGTGCAGGAAAACACAGCAATATAGGAGAAGCGATGAGAGGTGCGCGAAAACATAGCAATATATGGGAAGCTATGAGAGGTGCGCGAAAACAGAGCGATGTAGGGGAAGGTATGAGTGGTGCACAAAAACACAACGATATATGGGAAGCCATGGGAAGTGCACGACAACAGAGCGATATAGGGGAAGGTATTAGAGGAGTGCGAAAACACAGCGATATAGCGGAAGCTATGTGAGGAGTGCACAAACATGGCGATATAGGGGGCGATATGTGAGGTATGCGAAAACACAGCGATCTAGGGGAAGTTATGAGAGGTGTGCGAAAACATCACCATATATGGCAAGCTATGAGAGGTGTGCGAAAACAGCGATATAGCGGAAGCTATGGGAGGTATGCGAAAACACACAATATAGGGGAAGCTATGAAAGCTGCTCGATAACACGGCGATATAGGGGAAGATGTGAGAGGTGCGCGAAAGCACGACGATATACGGGAAGCTATAAGAGGTGTGCGAAAACACAGCGATATAGGGGAAGATATCAGAAGTGTGCGAAAACACAATGATATTGGGGAAGCTATGGGAGATGCAGGAAAACACAGCGATAAAGGAGAAGCTATGAGAGATGCGCGAAAACACAGTGATTTGGGGGTAGGTATAAGAGTTGCGCGAAATCATTACAATATATGGAAAGCCATAAGAGGTGCACGAGAACACAGCAACACAGGGGAGGGTATCATCGGCACGCGAAAACACAGTGATGTAGGGCAACCTATGGGAGGTGTGCATACAGGGGAAGTTATGGGAGGAGCATGAAAACACAGTCATACAGGGAGGTATGAGAGGTGCGCTAAAACACAGCAATATAGGGGAAGGTATGAGAGGTCAGCAAAAACACGGCGATATAGGGGCAGGTATGAGAGGTGCGCAAAAACACAGTGATGTAGGGGAAGCTATGGGAGGTGTGCGAAAGCAGAGTGATATATGGGAAGTGATGAGAGGTGCACGAGAGCACAGCGACATAAGGGAAGTTAAGGGAGGTGCATGAAAACACAGTCATACGGGGAAGGTATGAGAGGTGCGCTAACACACAGCACTATAGGGGAAGGTATGAGAGGTGCACGAAAACACGGCGATATATGTGAAGGTATGAGAGCTGCGTGAAAAGACGTCGATATAGGGGAAGCTATGGGAGGTGCATGAAAACACAGCGATATAGGGGAAGCTATGGGAGGTGCGCGAAAACACGACAATGTTGGGGAATCAATGGGAGGTGCACGAGAACTCAGCAATGTAGGGGAACGTATGAGTGGTACGCGAAAACATAGCGATATAGGGGAAGATATAAGAGCATCGAGAAAACACGGCGATATAAGGGAAAGAATGAGAGCTGTGCGAAAACACAGCGATATAGGGCAAGCTATGGGAGGTGCGCGAGAGCACAGCAATATAGGGGAAGCTATGAGAGCTGCGCGAAAACAAAGCAAGGTCAGGGAAACTATGAAAGGTGCGGAAAAAACACGGGGATATAGGGAAAGCTATGGAAGGTGCGCAAAAACATGGCGTAATAGGGGAAGGTATGAGAGATGCGCGAAAACACAGCGATACAGGGGAAGGTATCAGAGGTGCGCGAAAACAGCGATGCAGGGGAAGCTGTGGGAGGTGCACGAAAACACAGCGATAGAGGGGAAGCTCTGAGAGGTGCGCGAAAACACAGCGCTATCGGGGAAGAAATGGGAGGTGCGCGAAAACACGACGATGTTGGGGAATCTATGGGAGGTGCACGAGAACTCAGCAATGTAGGGGAAGGTATGAATGGTACGCGAAATTGCAGCGATATAGGGCAAGCTATGGGAGGTGCGCGAGAACACAGCAATATAGGGGAAGCTATGAGAGCTGCGCGAAAACAAGGCAAGGTCAGGGAAACTATGAAAGGTGCGGAAAAACACGGGGATATAGGAAAAGCTGTGGAAGCTGCGTAAAAACATGGCGTAATAGGGGAAGGTATGAGAGATGCGCGAAAACACAGCGATACAGGGGAAGGTATCAGAGGTGCGCGAAAACACAGCGATGCAGGGGAAGCTATGGGAGGTGCACGAAAACACAGCGATATAGGGGAAGCTCTGAGAGGTGCGCGAAAACTCAGCGATAGAGGGGAAGCTCTGAGAGGTGCGCGAAAACACAGCGATATAGGGGAAGCCATGGGTGGTGCGTGAAAATACGGTGATAAAGGGGAAGTTATGAGAGGTGCGCGAAAACACAGCGCTATCGGGGAAGAAATGGGAGGTGCGCGAAAACACGACGATGTTGGGGAATCTATGGGAGGTGCACGGGAACTCAGCAATGTAGGGGAAGGTATGAATGGTACGCCAAATTGCAGCGATATAGGGCAAGCTATGGGAGGTGCGCGAGAACACAGCAATATAGGGGAAGCTATGAGAGCTGCGCGAAAACAAGGCAAGGTCAGGGAAACTATGAAAGGTGCGGAAAAACACGGGGATATAGGGAAAGCTGTGGAAGCTGCGTAAAAACATGGCGTAATAGGGGAAGGTATGAGAGATGCGCGAAAACACAGCGATACAGGGGAAGGTATCAGAGGTGCGCGAAAACACAGCGATGCAGGGGAAGCTATGGGAGGTGCACGAAAACACAGCGATATAGGGGAAGCTCTGAGAGGTGCGCGAAAACACAGCGATATACGATAAGGTATGAGCGGAGCGAGAAAACATGGCGATATAAGGCAAGGAATGAGAGGTTCACGAAAACACAGCGATATAGGGGAAGGTATGAGAGGTGCAACAAAAAATGGCGATATTGGGGAAGGTATGGGAGGTTCACGGAAACAAACGATATAGGCGAAGGCATGAGAGGTGTGCAAAAAAAGTGATATATGGGAAGGTACGAGAGGTACGCGAAAACACGGCGATGTAGGGGAAGCTATGAGAGGTGTGCGAAAAAACATCGATATAGTGGAAGGTATGAGAGGTGTGTGAAAACACAACGCTCACACCCTCGTCTACTTCCTAACTTAATCTCCGGGCCTCGTTCCTTGCAACACAACGACTTAATCTGCGCGTATCTCCAAATCCACGTGAGCCACCAGAATCTGTGTGCATTCCTGCATTTTATGACAAACCTCTAAAGCTACTCAATCCCCAAATCAATGCTCACCCTCATGTGCGAGAACGCAGCCCTAAATAAGTGCGCACCCCCAAATCATGGTCACCCCTAAACTCCGTGCGCACGCATATTTACAGCCACTTCCCTAATTCTGCGTTTTCCGCAATTTGGTGCGCACCCCAACCCAACTGACACACCCGCAGGCATAACAGATTTTTTCAGAGCAACAATCATTTCAAACCGTTCAGAAAATTGTTGTCTCGGGAAGAAAAATAATCATTATAAATTCTTTGCAAATCTTGGTGTAACTTCAAGCCCGCATTGAATCCAAACGCACATGCGATTATCTTCGAGCATAAACCGTGTCAAACAGTTCAGAAAATGGCTGCTTCGACATTAAAAAACGCAGCATGAGGGTACGCACTGATTTGGGGGTTGAGGAGCTTTAGAGGTTTGCCATAAAATGCAAGGGTGCACACAGCTTCTGGTGGCTCATGTGGATTATTGAGATACGCGCAGTTTTAGTCGTTGTGTTGCAAGGAACGAGGTCCGGAGATGAAGTCAGGAAGTAGCCGAGGCTGTGAGCGTTAAAGGCAAACATTCCGCTATGTTTTAGCACATCTCTCAGAGCTTCTTCTATATGGCTGTGTTTTCGTGCACCTCGCATACCTTCCCCTATATCGTTGTGTTTTCGCACACCTCCAGTGGCTTCCCCTAAATCGATGTGTTCTCCCGCACCTCCTATAGTTTCCCATATATCGCCGTGTTTTCGCGAACCTCTCATACCTTCCCATTTTTCGCTGTATTATCGCGCACCTCTCATAGCTTCCCCTCTATTGCTGTGTTCTCATGCACCTCTCATAGGTTTCCATATATTGCAATGTGTTCGCGCACCTCTCATAGCTTCCCCTTTTTAGCTGAGTTTTAGCTCATCTCTCATACATTCGCCTGTATAGATGTGTTTTCACGCACCTCTCATACCTTCACGTATACTGCCGTGTTTTTGGGTACCTCCCATAGCTTCCCCTATATCACTGTGTTTTCGCACACCTCACATATCTTCCCCTATATCGTTGTGTTTTCGCGCACCTCCCATAGCTTCCCCTATATCGCTGTGTTTTCACGCACCTCTCATTCCTTACCCTGTATCGCTGTGATTTCACGCAACTCTCATAGCACCCCTATATCGCTGTGTTTTCGTGCACCTCTCATACCGTCCCCATATCGCTGTGTTTTTGTGCACCTCCCATACCTTCCTCTATGTCGCTGTGATTTCACGCACCTCTCATACCTTCCCGTACATCGCCGTGTTTTAGCGCACCTCTCATACCTTCCACTATATCGCCGTGTTTTTGCGCACCGCTCAGAACTTCTC